>NC_091236.1:3127896-3192896 GCF_040958095.1 Procambarus clarkii | reverse complement strand
TTACTAACTACTCTGACACTGAAAAAGTTCTTTCTAACGTCTCTGTGGCTCATTTGGGTACTCAGCTTCCACCTGTGTCCCCTTGTTCGCGTCCCACCAGTGTTGAATAGTTCATCCTTGTTTACCCGGTCGATTCCCCTGAGGATTTTGTAGGTTGTGATCATGTCCCCCCTTACTCTTCTGTCTTCCAGTGTCGTGAGGTGCATTTCCCGCAGCCTTTCCTCATAACTCATGCCTCTTAGTTCTGGGACTAGTCTAGTAGCATACCTTTGGACTTTTTCCAGCTTCGTCTTGTGCTTGACAAGGTACGGGCTCCATGCTGGGGCCGCATACTCCAGGATTGGTCTTACATATGTGGTGTACAAGATTCTGAATGATTCCTTACACAGGTTCCTGAACGCCGTTCTGATGTTAGCCTCGCATATGCCGCAGACGTTATTCTCTTTATGTGGGCTTCAGGAGACAGGTTTGGTGTGATATCAACTCCTAGATCTTTCTCTCTGTCTGTTTCATTAAGTACTTCATCTCCTTTACTGTATCCTGTGCCTGGCCTCCTGTTTCCACTTCCTAGTTTCATTACTTTGCATTTACTCGGGTTGAACTTCAACAGCCATTTGTTGGACCATTCACTCAGTCTATCCAGGTCATCTTGTAGCCTCCTACTATCATCCTCTGTTTCAATCCTCCTCATAATTTTTGCATCGTCGGCAAACATTGAGAGGAACGAATCTATACCCTCTGGGAGATCATTTACATATACCAGAAACAGTATAGGTCCAAGGACTGACCCCTGCGGGACTCCACTTGTGACGTCTCGCCAATCTGAGACCTCACCCCTCACACAGACTCGTTGTCTCCTGTTGCTTAGGTATTCCTCTATCCACCGGAGTACCTTCCCTCTCACTCCAGCCTGCATCTCCAACTTTCGCACTAGCCTCTTGTGTGGCACTGTATCAAAGGCTTTCTGACAATCCAAAAATATGCAGTCTGCCCACCCTTCTCTTTCTTGCCTTATTTTTGTTGCCTGGTCGTAGAATTCAAGTAACCCTGTGAGGCAGGACCTGCCATCCCTGAACCCATGTTGATGCTGTGTTACAAAGTTCCTTCGCTCCAGATGCTCCACTAGTTTTTTTTCGCACAATCTTCTCCATCAGCTTGCATGGTATGCAGGTTAGGGACACTGGCCTGTAGTTCAGTGCCTCCTGTCTATCCCCTTTCTTGTATATCGGGACTACGTTAGCTGCTTTCCAAATATCTGGCAGTTCCCCTGTTGCCAGTGATTTGTTATACACTATGGAGAGTGGTAGGCTCAGTTCTCTTGCTCCTTCCTTTAGAACCCAAGGGGAGATTCCATCTGGGCCTATAGCCTTTGTCACGTCCAACTCTAGTAAACACTTCCTTACTTCCCCACTGGTAATCTCAAACTCTTCCAGTGGTTCCTGGTTAGCTATTCCCTCACTTACCTCTGGAATTTCTCCTTGTTCTAAGGTGAAGACCTCCTGGAATTTCTTATTCAATTCCTCACACACTTCCTTGTCATTTGTAGTGAATCCTTCCGCCCCTATCCTTAATCTCATAACCTGTTCCTTTACTGTGTGTGTGTGTGTGTGTGTGTGTGTGTGTGTGTGTGTGTGTGTGTGTGTGGTATGAGCCAACAAGTTAAGGTCTTCTATAACTGCTAAACAGGTCAGTACCCATCAACTCGGCCGAGGACTTGGCTCAGAGAGACACAGTTCCAGTCTTCAGAGAGAAGAGCACCGTCTACAACTTCATCATCGTGAGTGTCAACCTTTTCTCTCAACTGAGTTGAGTAGCTTGTAATATCTCTTATTATCTCTTTAATAATGAAATTGTCTGTGATATAATAATGTCAACCACTTGTATAACGATGCCCGTCTATTGCAAATTAAATAATTGTAAACATCTTATACAAATGCATGTGTACAGCTCATGACAGCTCATATATTTTATGATAATGGCTGGGTCTACTGTGTGTTAAGTCCCATATTATATATATATATATATATATATATATATATATATATATATATATATATATATATATATATATATATATATGAGACTTAACACACATACACAGTGTGTGTATGTGTGTGAGTGTGTGTGTGTGTGTATGTATATATTTATATATATTTAACAAACAGAACACTTCCCCTATGAGAGAATTGAAACCTTGTTACAGATGAATTAGTGAAGGAAATATTACCAGAATACCTAAGAAACTCCATTGGTATTCATGATCTCAAATTCGCAGACGGAGCCGGCCAGTGCGACAATCTTGCCAACCCTCACCCTCAAACAATTTTTCCCAACGACTGCAAACAGGCCAAATGGGATAGCCCCATAGACCATTGCCACAGCATTGCTGGAGACAGCGTCTCCGGAGGACAAAGTGCGCCTCCTAGCTGTGCAAGCTCCCCATGCCGGGGACTTCCTGTTGGCTATTCCTATTTACGCCTTGGGCACCCGTCTGGACCATAAGACTATAAATATTGGTGTTGCCCTGAGCCTTGCCGCCCCTATCTCCACCGAACACTGGTGTATCTGCAGCTATGAGTCGGCAGACCAATATGGCAGCCATGGTCTCATCTGTCGTAAGTCACCGAAAAAGATTGCTAGACATGAAGTTTGGCTTCAGTTGGGTGTCCAACAAAAAGGGATCCTCAGTTGTGCAGACCTGACCACAGTAACAAACGCCCAGACGGAGTCACCCTGACACAATAGAGTAATGGTAAGCAGGTCGTGTGGGACTACATGTGTGCGTCTACTGATACCTATCTACCTCGCAGTACAGCTGACGGAGGTGGGGTGGCCACATTCAGGAAGACCCAGAAAACTAACCAGTACAGGGACCTTTCTCTTTTGATTGTCATGCCATGTCATGCATGACGTGTGACCTTGTGTTGCATGACGTGTGACCTTGTGTTCCATGACGTGTGACCTTGTGTTGCATGACGTGTGACCTTGTGTTCCATGACGTGTGACCTTGTGTTGCATGACGTGTGACCTTGTGTTGCATGACGTGTGACCTTGTGTTGCATGACGTGTGACCTTGTGTTGCATGATGTGTGACCTTGTGTTGCATGACGCGTGACCTTGTGTTGCATGATGTGTGACCTTGTGTTGCATGACGTGTGACCTTGTGTTGCATGACGTGTGACCTTGTGTTGCATGATGTGTGACCTTGTGTTGAATGACGTGTGACCTTGTGTTGCATGACGTGTGACCTTGTGTTGCATGATGTGTGACCTTGTGTTGCATGACGTGTGACCTTGTGTTGCATGACGTGTGGCCTTGTGTTGCATGACGTGTGACCTTGTGTTCCATGACGTGTGACCTTGTGTTCCATGACGTGTGACCTTGTGTTGCATGACGTGTGACCTTGTGTTGCATGACGTGTGACCTTGTGTTGCATGACGTGTGACCTTGTGTTGCATGACGTGTGACCTTGTGTTCCATGACGTGTGACCTTGTGTTGCATGACGTGTGACCTTGTGTTCCATGACGTGTGACCTTGTGTTGCATGACGT
This sequence comes from Procambarus clarkii, assembly GCF_040958095.1. Taxonomy (NCBI): domain Eukaryota; kingdom Metazoa; phylum Arthropoda; class Malacostraca; order Decapoda; family Cambaridae; genus Procambarus; species Procambarus clarkii. Next base: position 3,189,345 of record NC_091236.1, on the reverse strand, counting down.
GTGACCTTGTGTTGCATGACGTGTGACCTTGTGTTGCATGACGTGTGACCTTGTGTTGCATGACGTGTGACCTTGTGTTCCATGACGTGTGACCTTGTGTTGCATGACGTGTGACCTTGTGTTGCATGACGTGTGACCTTGTGTTGCATGACGTGTGACCTTGTGTTGCATGATGTGTGACCTTGTGTTGCATGACGCGTGACCTTGTGTTGCATGATGTGTGACCTTGTGTTGCATGACGTGTGACCTTGTGTTGCATGACGTGTGACCTTGTGTTGCATGATGTGTGACCTTGTGTTGCATGACGTGTGACCTTGTGTTGCATGACGTGTGACCTTGTGTTGCATGACGTGTGACCTTGTGTTGCATGACGTGTGACCTTGTGTTGCATGACGTGTGGCCTTGTGTTGCATGACGTGTGACCTTGTGTTCCATGACGTGTGACCTTGTGTTGCATGACGTGTGACCTTGTGTTGCATGACGTGTGACCTTGTGTTGCATGACGTGTGACCTTGTGTTGCATGACGTGTGACCTTGTGTTCCATGACGTGTGACCTTGTGTTGCATGACGTGTGGCCTTGTGTTGCATGACGTGTGACCTTGTGTTCCATGACGTGTGACCTTGTGTTGCATGACGTGTGACCTTGTGTTCCATGACGTGTGACCTTGTGTTGCATGACGTGTGACCTTGTGTTGCATGACGTGTGACCTTGTGTTGCATGACGTGTGACCTTGTGTTGCATGACGTGTGACCTTGTGTTGCATGACGTGTGACCTTGTGTTGCATGACGTGTGACCTTGTGTTGCATGACGTGTGACCTTGTGTTCCATGACGTGTGACCTTGTGTTGCATGACGTGTGACCTTGTGTTGCATGACGTGTGACCTTGTGTTGCATGACGTGTGACCTTGTGTTGCATGACGTGTGACCTTGTGTTGCATGACGTGTGACCTTGTGTTGCATGACGTGTGACCTTGTGTTCCATGACGCGTGACCTTGTGTTCCATGACGTGTGACCTTGTGTTGCATGACGTGTGACCTTGTGTTGCATGACGTATGACCTTGTGTTCCATGACACGTAACATTGTGTTCCATGACGTGTGACCTTGTGTTGCATGATGTGTGACCTTGTGTTGCATGACGTGTGACCTTGTGTTGCATGACGTGTGACCTTGTGTTGCATGACGCGTAACCTTGTGTTGCATGACACGTAACATTGTGTTGCATGACGCGTAACCTCGGTATGGTAATCGGATGGTAATCTTGGGCATAGCATTTTACCAAATCACCTCATTCTTTGGGGCACACCACTTTGGGCCACTTTGGGGTGGTTCAAATAGCTTCGGCTATCACCTCATTATGTCCGGTCGTGATGGTCAAGTGGATTCAGGCGTCTTGTACATACCAGTTGCGTTGCTCCTGGGAGTATGGGTTCGAGTCACTTCTGGGGTGTGAGTTTTCAGTTGCATATTGTCCTGGGGACCATTCAGGCTTGTTCGCATATATATATATATATATATATATATATATATATATATATATATATATATATATATATATATATATATATATATATATATATATAAGTGGGAGAATTTAAAGAACTTAATACTAATAAATCAATGCATAAATACTCGTAATAAGGCAAATAGGACTCTGGGGACTTATTTGTCGAAGCGTTAGTAATAAGACACCTGGTGTCGTTCTTCAGCTATATATATTGCTCTTGTTAGGCCCCATTTAACGAGATTGTGGGTCTGCGCCTCAACCTCACCGATGACTATCGAGGCGCGGACAGTCATTAGTGAGACGCAGAAAGTCGATCAGTGAGGCACAGTCACAGTGAGAGGCTGTGTTTGCTGGAGTTCCGATTGTGTTTTGATACTAATGATGGAAGGTTTATTTGAGTGAACTGGTGCTAGTGAGGGAGCTATGTGAAGCTTTAAGGGCAGAGATGGAGTCCATGAGGGACGAGCTACGACCGCTGAAACAACGTCAAGAGTAAACAAAGGAGGAGAACATTATTAGAAAGTCTTCATCTTGGAATGCCGCATAGGACAGGGGTCTGACATGGCCTCTTATAGATATCCTAAAAACTTAGGATTCCTTCGGGACTCCGCTGGTGACGCATCGCCAGTCCGAGACCTTCAACCCCTCACAGTGACTCGCTGTCGTCTGTTGCTTAGGTACTCCCATATCCAATGGAATACCTTTCCTTGCACTCCTGCCTGCATCTCCAGCTTTTGCACTAGTCTCTTGTGCGGTATTGTGTCAAAGGCTTTCTGGCAATCCAAAAATATGCAGTCTGTCCATCCCTCTCTTCCCTGCCTGATTATTGTTGCCTGATTTTGTTGTTGAAGGGAGGGCATGTAGGAGTGGCGAGGTGAGTAAATAACGCTGTCCTTGCGGCATGGTTCATCGGTATAGCCCTTCTGTAGCTAATTCCATAGCTGTTGTTAATTGGTTTAATATGGGTGTAAATAAATAGGAGATCCTGTATGGTCTTCGGTATGATTTACGGAGATCTCTGTATGTCCAGATATGATAACACCTCCCTAAAAATAAAGGCCTTCTGCATTTTTAGTCTTATGTTCCCTATGCAAGTTTTCTAATAGAAATAATATTTTAAATGGGATTTAATATTATATACTTGAAACTTGGATTAAAAACGTCATCACAGAAAACGGTCTTATCCAGGGAAGATCAAGGATGGCTGGCTGATGAAGTTACTGTTCATTAGGGACGACTGTGTCCGTACGCGTTATCCAGGTACACGAATTTAGGGAGGACAGAAGCCTGCAGTGACCGAGGTAACGAAAAACTACAATGACAGAAACAGAGCGTCGAAAAAAGAGCAAAACGCTTTGTTTTAGTCATACTTTATACTACTGTCAGTGACGCAGCTGGACGTGGGACGTTGCGGGGCAGATAGGTCAGCAACGCAGCTGGACGTGGGACGTAGCTGGGCAGATAGGTCAGTGACGCAGCTGGACGTTGCTAGATCGACCCATAATAATAATAATCATTTATAGTAATCGGCCAGTCAGTCAGCTTGACGTTGGTAGTCTAGTAAGCTTGACGTTGGTAGTCCAGTAAGCTTGACGTTGGTAGTCCAGTCAGCTTGACGTTGGTAGTCTAGTAAGCTTGACGTTGGTAGTCCAGTAAGCTTGATGTTGGTAGTCCAGTAAGCTTGACGTTGGTAGTCTAGTAAGCTTGATGTTGGTAGTCCAGTAAGCTTGACGTTGGTTGTCTAGTAAGCTTGATGTTGGTAGTCTAGTAAGCTTGACGTTGGTAGTCTAGTAAGCTTGATGTTGGTAGTCCAGTAAGCTTGACGTTGGTAGTCCAGTAAGCTTGACGTTGGTAGTCCAATAAGCTTGACGTTGGTAGTCCAGTAAGCTTGACGTTGGTAGTCCAATAAGCTTGACGTTGGTAGTCCAGTAACCTTGACGTTGGTAGTCCAGTAAGCTTGACGTTGGTAGTCCAGTAAGCTTGACGTTGGTAGTCTAGTAAGCTTAACGTTGGTAGTCTAGTAAGCTTGACGTTGGTAGTCTAGTAAGCTTGACGTTGGTAGTAGGTAAGGTGAGGAAAACTAATACTGTGAGAGCCAAACAACAGTAGCGAGAGTCGCCATCTAATTATAGATTCCTAGAACGAGTTTCATTGAAATCTTTTTTGGCCAATGTTTATTAATCCTCTCATAACACCTTCAGTATATTTGAAGCAAGTAAGCGGGTACTAGCCGAGGCTCGAACCCGCGTCATGTTGCAACATACTAAAACTAGCTCCCTGTCAAGCTGGTCTATATAAAAAAACTGGACCACATGTCAGGCTGGCCCATACACACTCGCCCCGCACCTCGCGAGTCCAGGACAAAGGTGATTGACTTTGCGCTTTCTTATCAGACTGACCCCTTATTCAAATTAGCACCATATCAAGCTGACCCCTACCTTGAGGTTACCTTGAGGTGTTTCCGGGGCTTAGTGTCCCCGCGGCCCGGTCGTCGACCAGGCCTCCTGGTTGCTGGACTGATCAACCAGGCTGTTGGACGCGGCTGCTCGCAGCCTGACGTATGAGTCACAGCCTGGTTGATCAGGTATCCTTTGGAGGTGCTTATCCAGTTCTCTCTTGAACACTGTGAGGGGTCGGCCAGTTATGCCCCTTATGTGTAGTGGAAGCGTGTTGAACAGTCTCGGGCCTCTGATGTTGATAGTTCTCTCTGAGAGTACCTGTTACACCTCTGCTTTTCAACGGGGGTATTCTGCACATCCTGCCATGTCTTCTGGTCTCATGTGATGTTATTTCTGGGTGCAGGTTTGGGACCAGCCCCTCTAATATTTTCCACGTGTAAATTATTATGTATCTCTCCCGCCTGCGCTCAAGGGAGTACCCTACTGAAATTAGCACCATATCAAGCTGACCCCTACTGAAATTAGCACCATATCAAGCTGACCCTTACTAAAATCTCGGCTACAGGTATTTACTTAGTTATATTAACCTAGTTGTGCTTGCGGGGTTGAGCTTTGCTCTTTCGGCCCGCCTCTCAACTGTTACTAACTACTAATTGTTTTTTCCTTCACACACACACCCAGGAAGCAGCTCCGTAACAGCTGTCTAACTCCCAGTATCTATTTACTGCTAGGTAACAGGGGCATTAAGGGTGAAAAAAACTTTGCCAATATGTTTCTGCCTGGTCCGGGAATCTAACCCAGGGCACAGAATTACGAGTCCTGCGCGCTGTCCACTCAACTACCAGACCCAGGTGTGTTACCGTCTGGTGCTCACCGAGGTCTAAGCCAGGACTGTTACCCTATGGGTAGTTTCACTTGACTGTACTCCAAGAGATTTATTCAATGAGCCCCATGTTAAATGTGGGGGAAATGGCCAAAGGAGTACAGAAGATCCTAGATTGTGTATAATATTAACATATTGTCACAAAGTAAAACATGTAAAGATAATATCAATAGACAACAAGGAGGAGGCTGCCTCAGTCTTGTGACTTTAATTATGTGCTGGCATATGTAATATCAGTATATGTTAGGATAGGTTATGTGCTGGCACATATAATATCAGTATAGGTTAGGTTAAGTTAGCTTAGGTTAGGTTATGTGCTAGCATATGTAATATCAGTGTAGGCACAAAGTCTTCCAATCCTCACAACAGATGGGTTCGTTCTCGACTCACAATCGAGAATTCTGGATTAGAATCCCACGCGGAATATAAATGGTTAGGCTAATTTTCTATCACCTAATGTACCTGTTCACCTAGCAGTAAGTACCCAGGAGTTAGTCAGCTTGTTGTGGGGTTTTATCCTGGGGGTGAAGATCAGTAATTCGACCTGGAGGGGGGAGGACCTTTATATAAGCCTAACGTGTCCAAATACACACTGGATGCCTGTTCCCCGTCGTGATGAATTAATTATTATTATTATTATTATTATTATAAAAATAAATATGGACACATTATCCTCACAGAGCCCTACTGAAAATGTTTATCCACAGAGAAAAAGTATTAGGCTGAACAAAAAATAAGATATGAAACATGGACTCTCACTATATTTTTAATGCTCTGTATTACTTAAAATGTCTGTTATCCTGCTTGTACATCAGCGCAACCAATGGCTGTTTAAATATCTGGCGTTGTAAAACCACGCTGGGTCATCCCCCCTCAAGCCTTCCTCCGTCCAACAATCTTGGTTTAGACACTGATGGCACCTGCATGCTGATTCTTGCCCTGAATAATACATGTTCAACCAGCTCTTTTGAAAATTCTCTCAATATTCACATCTATTAACACTAGGATACATAAAAGACTAGCAAATATAAAATAGTCCACTTTTCATTAACAAAACTTTTTTCTTAATTCTACAGTTAGAAATAATCGTCATATATATTGAGGAACTATTTAGCTGGTGGGAGGAATAATGGCGACCTTTGGTCTGCCAACACTCAGCCGACTCGACGCCACTCCCTACACACAACATATTACATAACTATTATATTCGTAATAGTATCAACATCTTCTCTAATCTGTGACTCTCCTCCTCCAGGAGCAGGAGAGAGGTGTCCTCGGGAAGCTGAAGTCTAAGATGATCTCAGTCAAATCTACGGACCTTACCAGCTGGAAGTTCCTCAGTAAGGTGGCGGACGGTACTTACGCTCTCGTAGGTCAGTATCAACAGTTCTGTTAAGACCCAACAACATTTTATGTAAATACTTCAGACCGTTGAATGAAGTGTGTGTGTAAATGTCAATAAGACCTTAGTGCAAATTTTTTACATTTTGTGAATTCACTTACCTCTATATAGTCGTAATGGCTTGGCGCTTTCTCCTGATAGTTACATTCCGTTCCCTTGTAATCTCGAAGGGGTAAGGTTTCTCATCTAACTTCGAAGCCGCACACCCAGCCACAAGACATGGGTGGCATGGCCCCCTTCGCAGTAACCCTACAATAAAATACTGAAACTATGTAGGTGGTCTATAAAATTTTAAAACAGATATCATAAAAGACAGACATGCAACAAGGCAAATAATGTCAGATGCCCGCACAGTGTAGACACCGCTAACATGGATGTGCACACGGTAACGTAATACTCGTGGGCGGGCAAGCCTGGCTTTGCTCTAGCCAGGTCCTCAGAGCATGAGGGAACAAGTGACTGTCTTTCTCCAGCCCTGGCTTATCCAGTGGAAAATTACCTGTGGGATATTATTTTATATATATATATATATATATATTTATAAATAATATACATACATATATATATATATATATATATGTCGTACCTAATAGCCAGAACGCACTTCTCAGCCTACTATTCAAGGCCCGATTTGCCTAATAAGCCAAGTTTTCATGAATTAATGTTTTTTCGTCTACCTAACCTACCTAACCTAACCTAACCTAGCTTTTTTTTGGCTACCTAACCTAACCTTACCTATAAATATAGGTTAGGTTAGGTTAGGTAGGGTTGGTTAGGTTCGGTCATATATCTACGTTAATTTTAACTCCAATAAAAAAAATTGACCTCATACATAGAGAAAAGGGTTGCTTTATCATTTCATAAGAAAAAAATTATAGTAAATATATTAATTCAGGAAAACTTGGCTTATTAGGCAAATCGGGCCTTGAATAGTAAGCTGAGAAGTGAGTTCTGGCTACTAGGTACGACATATATATATATATATATATATATATATATATATATATATATATATATATACATATATATATAACTAAAAACTCACACCCCAGAAGTGACTCGAACCCATGCTGCCAGCACTACTCTGCTGGCGAACAGGATCCCTTAACCGCTCTACCAACACGACACACATGGTTTCTTCCCGAGAATTACTGGATGAGCAGGTTGATTGTGAGACACATACACCAACACTGCACACATCATGGTGGGGTTGTAAATACCCTCACCTCACTGAGACAGAGTACTGGCTCCCACACCATCACCAGACTGGTAAAACTATATTGAAATCATGTGTTGTCTGCAGAAGGTATGATGCTCAGTGTCCTTACCCAGGAACTTCACCACTCCTGCGGGAATGAGTAGTACACTTTCGTCCATTTGAGACCAAAGGTGTAGAATTCACAGGTGCTATACCAAAAATTATAGCGTCGGCATTACACGCGTAGGGTCCACGGTTCTAGTCTCCTAGAGCCCAGGTGAATGAAAGGTGCTATAACACTTATAGTGTCGGAAAACCCGACACCATTTAATAATAATACATGCAACAGGCAGATAATATTGCTGCAGTGTTGTATACACAAGTTACCCATAGAAAATGTAGCTTGTAGTGGAATTTTCCGTCAATAGAAAACGGGATATCATTACCACATAGTACTATAAATTCACCAGCTATTCTGTTGGGAATTATTCTGAAATACATTAGTCTTTGGACTTTTACCATCATAAAAACATCTCATTTGAATTAACTTAATTATCAGTATCAAAATAGAGTAAATGTGACCCTTCTATCACTTACTGACATCTGGACAAAGTAGGCGAGTAGCATCCGAGCAGCGGTGGTGAAGAGGTCAGCCATTGTTTGTTAAGACCAGAGGCGCAGGGAGCAAATTCAGCTCCTATAATTTGTCCTGGACAAAGAGTTATGGAGATCAAAGTGTTCTACCATCATCAACATGCTGTCAACATAAAAAAGGGAAGTGTCCTACCAAAACCCGTTTATCTAATCATTTCTGGCCAATTAATGTTTGGTAGATAAGGGCGAACCGGTTAGGATGCAAACGAGCCTCTTAATAAAGGCTTAATAAAGGTAATTAAACCTTGGTCCTTATTATTTAATATACAGTGTTTTCTCTGATATAGCTGTAATATATTAGGATTCCGGCTTTATAGCTAGTGCCCTTTGACAGGAACAAGAAGAGGAAGCAAGACTTGGTACATCAGTTACTTGGGGTGTAGGAAGCTAGCCTCACACAAGGATAATTTGGTGTCTACATCCTAGTTATACCTGGTGGACTAAGCCTGCTGTACAATAAGACAAGGAACCTCCTCAATTTATATACTAATATATGTAGTTTAATACTGTAGTTTGATTGGCTGCATATATATAAATTTAATATAAACCCCCCTAATGTGTAAGGATCGATTTGTGAGATTATTGCAGAAATACAGTCCACTTAACATCATACTAATTGCTATCGAAATATATAAATTAACGTAATATAAATTCTATATAAATTCATATAAATTAAATAAATATAAATCTCACAGGTCGGTTCCCATATATAGGCACCAAAGACAGAAGCCAATCAAGGCAATATCTGCCTGGTTTACTTGTGTAACTACTCGAGGAGATCACCTGGAAGTGACTCCTGTCATGAGTGCTAGGAGTCCAGACTTTCCGCAGGTTTGCCGCTTGCAGATCCTGCCACCATGTTGATGATTTCAGACAACGAGTCCAACTTGGTGGCTGGCGAGGCATGAATCCTTGCTAAATAACCGACCACTGACTTATCTATTGGAAGACTTCTCCCAACACTAACCTTTTAAACCCTATTCATCTGATGTATGGAGGATCTCTGGCTCCAGTACTATCCTCCATAGTTGAAAAATCCAGAGATCCATTCTACGTCGGGAAGTGACTTGGTTCAGGGATATATACATGTTTCCTGAGTTATAAGTCGGTGGAATGACAGCTGGACTAGGTAGTATTAACATCTTGACGTTTACACCATTATGAGGCTAACTACCCGTGTAAAGGAATCAATATACAACCTGACGATATTGACCTAGTTGACTGTGATGGCCTGCATTCAGAGAAGCCTTTAGGTCATATGTCTGTCCATTCTGATAGTTGAATGGACAGCGCTTCGGATTCGTAGTCCTGAGGGTCCGGATTTGATCCCCGGTGAAGGTGGAGACAAATGGGCAAAATGTTTCTTTCACCCTGATGCCCCTGTTACCTAGCAATAGGTACCTGGGAGTTAGAGAGCTGCTACGGGCTGCTTCCTGGATGATGGGGGGGGGGGGGGGAAGGTGTAACAAAAAGGAGACCTGGTCGAGGACCGGGCCGCGGGGACGCAAAGCCCCGATGTCATCTCAAGATAACTCGGACAGCCAGGGGAAATCTAGAAAATAGTGAAAGTGCAGTGCAATGGCACCACTAGCCCTCACAACAATAGTTATGTTTGATAACATACAAGACATTGAAATCAAACAGAATTTTGTGTAAACTTGATATCAACAAAGAAAACTAAGACACACAGGTCTTACCATTCACCGGAAAATGGATATTCAAAGCCTTCGAATACAAAGTTTTGAGCATCATCCATTCAACTGCTGATCAATTTTCTCTCAAATTTACTTAATTAAGGTAATTTGAAGACACTGCAAAAATCATGAAGTGTACAGACAGTGTAACATTTGACACGCTGAATGGAAATGTTGCAGTAGATTGATTTAGATCATTTTGAGATGCAATTAATTGATTAACAAATCCGCTCAATTTAGAGGCAAAAATTTGTCGATTTAACTGAACTAGAAAATTGTGAAGAAACCGGTTAATGAAATATTGAAATCGAATATTGAATATTAATATTGAAATCGAAATCGGTTAAAACACTAACGCAGAAAAGGAAGTTTTGACGTTTCACGATGTAGTCCATCCTGAAAACTTTTGTCGGAAAAATATCGAAATTGCCAGTATTTACAGTATTTGTATCGACATATTCAGGCGAGTCATTGTTTTCAGTGATGAACATTGTGAAGTCTGGGAGCTGACCAACCCGTTCTCGCACTTTCTTACAGTCAATATTGACTTATTAAATAAATGCATATGCATATATGGCCATACTAATTTATTGTGAATATTTTAGTTTACCTTGAAAGGCTTCATAGAAAACACCGACCTTACCTAACCTTCTTAGTATGTTAAGATAAGCATTTTATTGCTTCGTAATTACAATTTTTACTTAACCTATACCTATAATAGGTTAAGTAATAATTGTAATTATGAAGCAATAATATACCTATAATAGGTTAAGTAATAATTGTAATTACGAAGCAATAAGATGCTTATCTTAACATACTAAGAAGGTTAGGTAAGGTCGGTGTTTTCTATGAAGCTTTTCAAGGTAAACTAAAATATTCACAATAAATTAGTATGTCACATGTGCACGTATTTAATAAGTCAATATTGACAATACGAAAGTGCGAGAACGGGTTCAGCTGACTTACTGATGAAACTATTGCTGCATGTATAGTTTTCAAAAGAAGCAAATATAATTCTGATATCAAGTACATCATTGTTGGTGTGGCAGCAAAAGTCTCACTCAGAGTGAAATAACCTCATTTTTACCCATCCAAGTGGTTGGGCACCATTCCTTCCCCCGCCGTATCCCAAATCCATATCCTGACCCCTTCCTAGTGCTATGTAGTCGTAATGGCTTGGTGCTTTTCCCCCTGATAATTCCGTCTCCCCTTTTTTTTTTACTTTCGTTTAAGTTGTATAATATGAACTAAAGTTAATAATTTCACATTTCTTATTGTTCATAAAATTACATATTATTTATAAATAGTATTATTTTTTAATTGTCTTATTAAAAAGCTAATATTAATTAGTTTTACAGGCTACCTAAAAATGTTTTACATTTATTTCAATATCTCTGCTATAATTTCGTTAATAGTAAACAAATAAATACACACTTATATAAGCAAGTGGACTTATTTTCCTTAAAAAGTTCATTGGTGTTGTTAATAATTCATTAATTTTACATCTTTGAAATTACTAGTTATTAATAGCAAATAATTCCTAAAGTTATGTCAGTTATAGCAATTCTGCGGAAAATGATTATGATAATTCTATTCTTAAGTAGACCATGAGAAATTATTATGATAATTCAGTTATTAAGTAGACTGGGAAATTTTCCCACCAAGTTCTATATAATTTTACCTAATTTCCATTTAATAAATTATTTAATCTCATTAGGAATTATTAAAGCTAATATATTAAATAAGTTTTTAAATAATACTAGGCATTTGCAGCCTTTTTATTCTTCAATAATTATGATTTCTTTCAAGCTTACGTGACGATACAACATATATATAAACTTTATATATAGTTTTGTACATAACAAATAACATTTAAAGATTTATTTTGTGTAATAATGCATCTAAGGATAACTATGAAACTTAAAACTATTTATTAAGTTTGAAATTGGATTGGAATGTGATGTGAATTGAGAGGGTCGCCACCAGCATCGTGTACTAGCGCGAGGGTCCGCGTCGGATCCCATAACGTTAAACAGGTGCTCATGTATATAGCATTTGATGCACTTTCATTAAGTACATGAGAGTGCCTTGTACAGACACGCAGAGCTCGGTGGTTGGCGGCGCCCAGCAGTACGAGAGGAGAGGACAGCCCTGCAAGTTCCACCTGGCCAAGGAATTTGTTCGCGTCGACTATGATGCCTTCGCCTTCCCTCGCAACAGCTTCCTCATTCACCAGTTTAATAAAATGTGAGTGATGTTGTCTGTTAGAGATGTGAGTGATGGTGTCTGTTAGAGATGTGAGTGATGGTGTCTGTTAGAGATGTGAGTGATGTTGTCTGTTAGAGATGTGAGTGATGGTGTCTGTTAGAGATGTGAGTGATGTTGTCTGTTAGAGATGTGAGTGATGTTGTCTGTTAGAGATGTGAGTGATGGTGTCTGTTAGAGATGTGAGTGATGTTGTCTGTTAGAGATGTGAGTGATGTTGTCTGTTAGAGATGTGTGCGATGTTGTCTGTTAGATATGTGAGTGATGTTGTCTGTTAGATATGTGAGTGATGTTGTCTGTTAGAGATGTGTGCGATGTTGTCTGTTAGATATGTGAGCGATGTTGTCTGTTAGATATGTGAGTGATGTTGTCTGTTAGAGATGTGTGCGATGTTGTCTGTTAGATATGTGAGTGATGTTGTCTGTTAGATATGTGAGTGATGTTGTCTGTTAGAGATGTGTGCGATGTTGTCTGTTAGATATGTGAGCGATGTTGTCTGTTAGAGATGTGAGTGATGCTGTCTGTTATGATGTGAGTAATTCTGTCAGTTAAAGATGGGCTCGACATTGGTAGTATCCCTGCAGATATCTAAAGTTAAATACACGGGAAAGAAGAAAGATACACTAATTTACTGATCTCATAAGATCTATAATAATAATAATAATAATAATAATAATAATAATAATTATTATTATTATTATTATTATTATTATTATTATTATTATTATAGAAGAATTCGTTGTTGTGGAAGTAAGAGTGGAAGTAATGACAAGAGTAACAGCAGCAGTCTTAAATGTTTGTATTAATTGTATACGTTCCCCAAGTTTACAATAATAATTAATTATATGAATAATTCCCTGGATATGGTTGGAAAAAGTTATCTTCATATCTTTGTTATTGTTCATGATATTGTAGTTTATATACTGATATGTTGCTCCGGGACCTTGTGTTGCATGACGTGTGACCTTGTGTTGCATGACGTGTGACCTTGTGTTCCATGACGCGTGACCTTGTGTTGCATGACGTGTGACCTTGTGTTGCATGACGTGTGACCTTGTGTTGCATGATGTGTGACCTTGTGTTGCATGACGTGTGACCTTGTGTTGCATGACGTGTGACCTTGTGTTGCATGATGTGTGACCTTGTGTTGCATGACGTGTGACCTTGTGTTGCATGACGTGTGACCTTGTGTTGCATGACGTGTGACCTTGTGTTGCATGACGTGTGACCTTGTGTTGCATGACGCGTAACATTGTGTTGCATGACGTGTAACCTTGTGTTGCATGACGCGTGACCTTGTTTTGCATGACGTGTAACCTTGTGTTGCATGACGTGTGACCTTGTGTTGCATGACGTGTGACCTTGTGTTGCATGACGTGTGACCTTGTGTTGCATGACGTGTGACCTTGTGTTGCATGATGTGTGACCTTGTGTTGCATGACGCGTAACATTGTGTTGCATGACGCGTGACCTTGTGTTGCATGACGTGTAACCTTGTGTTGCATGACGTGTGACCTTGTGTTGCATGACGCGTGACCTTGTGTTGCATGACGTGTAACCTTGTGTTGCATGACGTGTGACCTTGTGTTGCATGACGCGTGACCTTGTGTTGCATGACGTGTAACCTTGTGTTGCATGACGTGTGACCTTGTGTTGCATGACGTGTGACCTTGTGTTGCATGACGTGTGACCTTGTGTTGCATGACGTGTGACCTTGTGTTGCATGACGTGTGACCTTGTGTTGCATGACGTGTGACCTTGTGTTGCATGATGTGTGACCTTGTGTTGCATGACGCGTAACATTGTGTTGCATGACGTGTGACCTTGTGTTGCATGACGTGTGACCTTGTGTTGCATGATGTGTGACCTTGTGTTGCATGACGCGTAACATTGTGTTGCATGACGTGTAACCTTGTGTTGCATGACGCGTGACCTTGTTTTGCATGACGTGTGACCTTGTGTTGCATGACGTGTAACCTTGTGTTGCATGACGTGTGACCTTGTGTTGCATGACGTGTGACCTTGTGTTGCATGACGTGTGGACCTTGTGTTGCATGATGTGTGACCTTGTGTTGCATGACGCGTAACATTGTGTTGCATGACGTGTAACCTTGTGTTGCATGACGCGTGACCTTGTTTTGCATGACGCGTGACCTTGTGTTGCATGACGTGTGACCTTGTGTTGCATGACGTGTAACCTTGTGTTGCATGACGTGTAACCTTGTGTTGCATGACGTGTGACCTTGTTTTGCATGACGTGTGACCTTGTGTTGCATGACGCGTAACCTTGTGTTGCATGACGTGTTACCTTGTGTTGCATGACGCGTAACCTTGTTTTGCATGACGTGTGACCTTGTGTTGCATGACGTGTGACCTTGTGTTGCATGACGTGTGACCTTGTGTTGCATGACGTGTGACCTTGTGTTGCATGACGTGTAACATTGTGTTGCATGACGTGTAACCTTGTGTTGCATGACGCGTGACCTTGTTTTGCATGACGCGTAACATTGTGTTGCATGACGCGTAACCTTGTGTTGCATGACGCGTAACCTTGTGTTGCATGGCGCGTGACCTTGTGTTGCATGATGCGTAACCTTGTGTTGCATGACACGTAACCTTGTGTTGCATGACACGTGACCTTGTGTTGTATGACGCATGACCTTGTGTTGCATGACGCGTGACCTTGTGTTGCATGACACGTGACCTTGTGTTGCATGACACGTGACCTTGTGTTGCATGACACGTGACCTTGTGTTGCATGAAACGTGACCTTGTGTTGCATGACGCGTGACCTTGTGTTGCATGACACGTGACCTTGTGTTGCATGACACGTGACCTTGTGTTGCATGACACGTGACCTTGTGTTGCATGAAACGTGACCTTGTGTTGCATGACGCGTGACCTTGTGTTGCATGACACGTGACCTTGTGTTGCATGACACGTGACCTTGTGTTGCATGATGCGTGACCTTGTGTTGCATGACACGTGACTTTGTGTTGCATGACACGTGACCTTGTGTTGCATGACACGTGACCTTGTGTTGCATGATGCGTGACCTTGTGTTGCATGACACGTGACCTTGTGTTGCATGACGCGTGACCTTGTGTTGCATGACGCGTGACCTTGTGTTGCATGACACGTGACCTTGTGTTGCATGACGCGTGACCTTGTGTTGCATGACGCGTGACCTTGTGTTGCATGACACGTGACCTTGTGTTGCATGACGCGTGACCTTGTGTTGCATGACACGTGACCTTGTGTTGCATGACACGTGACCTTGTGTTGCATGACGCGTAACCTTGTGTTGCATGACACGTGACCTTGAGTTGCATGACGCGTGACCTTGTGTTGCATGACGCGTGCCGTGACCGGGGGTGGAGCAGCATGAGGAACCTGCGTCATGGAGGCTTCATCACCCACATGCAGGCCCGGCACTACTCCCTGTCCTGTGACACTCTCCCCAGACGACCAGGACCTCAACCCATGTCCCTCACTCAGGTATGTCACTCACTCTCAGGTACGTCACTCTCTATCTGTCTCTCAGGTACGTCACTCTCTGTCTCTCAGCTACGTCTCTCTCTCTCTCTCTCAGGTACGTCACTCTCTCTCTGTCTCTCAGCTACGTCTCTCTCTCTCTCTCAGGTACGTCTCTCTCTCTCTCTCTCTCTCAGCTACGTCACTCTCTCTGTCTCTTAGGTACGTCACTCTCTCTGTCTCTCAGCTACGTCTCTCTCTCTCTCTCTCAGGTACGTCTCTCTCTCTCTCTCTCTCTCTCAGGTACGTCTCTCTCTCTCTCTCTCTCTCTCTCTCTCAGGTACGTCTCTCTCTCTCTCTCTCTCTCTCTCTCTCAGGTACGTCTCTCTCTCTCTCTCTCTCTCTCTCAGGTACGTCTCTCTCTCTCTCTCTCTCTCTCTCTCTCTCTCTCTCTCTCTCTCTCTCTCTCTCTCTCTCTCTCTCTCTCTCAGGTACGTCTCTCTCTCTCTCTCTCCTCTCTCTCTCTCTCTCTCTCTCTCTCTCTCTCTCTCTCTCTCTCTCTCTCTCTCTCTCTCTCTCTCTCACTCTCAGGTAAGTCCTCTCATACGTGTAAGTCACACACTAACTCAGTCACACACATTAACTAACACTAACGTTACTTACTCTCACTCATATTCGATATAAAGCAGAGAAATTGATGTAACGATGACCAGATTAAGGCTGGACACACCAAACTAGCAGCACACAGCTCTAAGTACAGAACAGACATCAACGAACTCTGTACTCACTGTCAGGTGCCTGAAACAGTCGAACACTATCTCCTGCACTGCTTCCGACATTATAGTGCCAGAGTAAATTTCAAACAAGTCTTTATCGCACTTAAAATACCCTTCACCATCGAGCATATATTAGGTGGAGGTGACCACTCGTCACAAGAAAAATACCAAATAGTCAAAGCACTGGCTAAATATCTCCAATCGACCAACAAATTGGGTCACATGTGACCCGCGCCACATTTATACCTGGCGCCACCAACAGCTAAACACAGACAACAACTGCCTCGTCGCAACACCAAGGATCAGCTGACGCCATAAACACAACACACCCGCCCTACGGTGCGGCAAGTCTCCCTACAACACACACCTCTGTTTTAATCACCGTTCCTCTATCTACAGCACAAAGCAACAAGCACCTTGGTAGCTCCGATCATCTTCAACATAAACGCGTCCAACAACATCAGTACTGTTGCAGTCATCGGGAGGACAAACCCTTCATGCAAACTGCACCTACTATCAACAAGAAGAAGAAGAAGAGATGTCCCACTCCCTCTCACTCATGCACTCTCATTCAGGCACTCTCACTCATGCATTCTCATTCGGGCACTCTCACTCATGCATTCTCATTCGGGCACTCTCACTCATGTATTCTCATTCGGGCACTCTCACTCATGCATTCTCATTCAGAAACTCTCAATCATGCACTCTCACACATGCACTCCCACTCATGGACTCTGCAGAATTCATGCTGCAGAAGTTCCAGAGATAAGAGAGGGAACATCAAGCCAGACACCACTAGAGGAGTTGGTGATTACCAGTGGGGAGGTGAGGAAGCATCTGCTAGATTTGGATGTGACAAAGGCTATAGGCCCGGATGGAATCTCACCATTGATTCTAAAGGAAGGAGCAGAAGCCCTGTGCCTACCACTCTCCATGGTGTACAACAAATCACTGGTAACAGGTGAACTGCCAAAAATTTGGAAGACGGCCATTGTAGTCCCAATATACAAGAAGGGTGATAGGCAGGAGGCACTGAACTACAGGCCAGTGTCCCTAACTTGCATTCCATGCAAGATGATGAAGATTGTGCAATTAAATGAAAGGGAAGTTACTCCACTGGATAAGGGAGTACCTAAGCAACAGTACACATCGCGTCACCGTGAGGGATGAGGTCTCGGAGTGGCGGGGAGTCACCAGTGGAGTCCTTGGACCTATACTGTTTCTGATATACGTAAATGATTACCCAGAAGGAATTGACTCGTTCCTCTCGATGTTTGCTGCTGACGCAAAAATTATGAGGACAAACTGAAGGAATGGTTCTACAAATGGCTACTAAAGTTCAACCCAAGCAAATGTAAGGTAATGAAACTAGGAGGAGGAACTGGGAGGCCAGTCACTGGATACCGAATTGGAGATGAAGTCCTTCACGAAACGGACAGAGAGAAAGATCTAGGAGTTGATATCACGCCAAACCTGTCTCCAGAAGCCCACATCAAAAGAATAACATCAGCGGCCTATGTGAGGCTGTCTAACATCAGAACGGCTTTCAGAAACCTGTGCAAGGAATCATTCAGAACCTTGTATACCACATATGTAAGACCAATCCTGGAGTATGCAGCCCCAGCGTGAAGCCCGTATCTAGTCAAGCACAAGACGAAGCTGGAAAAAGTCCAGAGGTATGCCACTAGGCTAGTTTCAGAACTAAGAGGCATGAGTTATGAGGACAGGCTACGTGAACTACACCTCACGTCGCTGGAAGACAGAAGAGCTAGGGGAGACATGATCACCACATATAAAATTCTCAAGGGAATTGACAGGGTGGACAAGGGTGGATTATTTAACACAGGCAGTACACGCACAAGGGGACACAGGTGAAAGCTGAGTACCCAAATGAGCCACAGAGACATTAGAAAGAACTTTTTCAGTGTCAGAATAGTTAATAAATGGAATGCACTGGGAAGTGATGTGGTGGGGGCTGACTCCATACACAGTTTCAAATGTAGATACGACAGAGCCAAGTAGGCTCAGGAATCTGTACACCAGTTGATTGACGGTTGATAGGCGGGACCAAAGAGCCAAAGCTCAACCCCCGCAACCACAACTAGGTGAGTACTAGATGAGTACACGCACACACACACACACACACACACACACACACACACACACACACACACACACACACACACGCACACACACACATCAGAGTGGCGAGGTGTCACCAGCGGAGTCCCACAGGGCTCTGTACTTGGACCCATTTTGTTTCTAATATATGCAAATGATCTTCCAGAGGGTATAGACTCATTCCTCTCAATGTTTGCTGATGATACAAAAATTATGAGAAGAATCAAGACAGATGAAGATAGACAGAGACTACAGGATGACCTGGACAAACTGGAGGAATGGTCTAGAAAATAGCTGCTAAAGTTCAACTCAGGAAAGTATAAAGTAATGAAATTAGGTGACGGGGGCAGAAGGCTGAACACAAGGTACCATCTGGGAGGTGAAATCCTTCATGAGTCAAATAGAGAGAAAGATCTGGGGGTTGATATCACACCGAACCTGTCCCCAAAGGCCCACATGAAAAGGATATCATCTGCGGCATAGCTAGATTGGCAAACATAAGAACTGCCTTTAGAAACTTAGGTAAGGAATCGTTCAGGACCCTGTTTACCAATTATGTCAGACCAATCCTGGAATATGCAGCTCCTGCCTGGAGTCCATATATAGTTAAACACAAGACAAAGTTAGAGAAAATTCAGTGGTATGCCACCAGACTTGTCCCTGAACTGAGAGACATGAGCTACGAGGAAAGGCTGAAGGAGCTGAACCTCACATCCCTGGAAAACAGAAGAGAAAGGGGAGACATGGTAACCACCTACAAAATTCTCAGGGGAATTGACAGAGTGGTCAAAGACAACTCTTCAGCACGGGTGGAACACGATCAAGGGGACACATGTGGAAAGTGAGTACCCAAATGAGCCACAGAGACATTAGAAAGACTTTTTTCAGTGTCAGAGTAGTTGGTAAATGGAATGCACTAGGAAGTGATGTGGTGGAGCCTGACTCCATACATAGTTTCAAATGTAGATATGATAGAGCCCAGTAGGCTCAGGAATCTGTACACCAGTTGATTGACAGTTGAGAGGCGGGACCAAAGAGACAAGCTTAACCCCCGCAAGCACAAATAGGTGAGTACACACACACCTCCAGACCAATCCTGGAGTATGCGGCCCCAGTGTAACAGTAGTACTGTTAATATAGAAAGACCATAGATGTAACATTGAAAGTTGGTAGTGAGTTGGGGGGTGACCTAACTGGTAGCCTAGATCATCCCTAGGGATTAGTGTAGAAAACGGTGGCGCCACTCTCCTCCAGTGACAAAACATCAAACTAGGAGAATTATGAATGTATTACAGAATTAGGAGGAATTATCAATCATGGGTAAGTTCTTATGTTAAAAACTAACGTCAATTGGGTATAAGGAATAAGTCTTGGATGGTATCAAAGAGACGGTTGACGTCAGTAAGATTTGAATATATGTAAGACACATGTGTCGTCACTGATAAATAGATACCTACAAACTTATTTGTTAAATCATGTAAATTAGTGTAATACAAGTGCTACTGATTATTGTAATTAGCCTGGCTCGAGGATCTAGAGAATGCCCATGTTGTTTTGGAATTAGAAGTCATCTTTAGTGACAAACACTGGATTTTAGTTATTAATTTCAAAGATTAATTTGGCAACGAGCCTCGGGTCAGCCTCTGAGAGGTCAGGCAGGGCTTGAGGGAACAAGGAAATTTTAGTGAAGGCTAGCCATCAACTCCCCTCCGTGGTGCCTCCTTGCCGTGGTGCCTCCTTGCCGTGGTGCCTCCTTGCCGTGGTGCCTCCTTGCCGTGGTGCCTCCTTGCCTTGCTCACGTACACCTCCCTGGGACCTGTGTGGGTTGCCTTTGCCCTCTCTCCTGCCCCCCTCTTGGGGTGGCGTACGTGCAGAAGGGCGCCACGTAGGGTTCTTGTGAGCCATCGGACCACCCACTGGATGGGTCGCCCGTCAGGGGCCGTCCAGAGTGGATGGTTGGGTGTCTAGGCTGGGGCGATGGGGGAATGGGGGTCTTAGCACCATTGTGGGAGAATGGACGTTGTAGTAGGACTTCCCTGTTGAAAAGGGGGAGCACCGCTGGGGACGACACACCCTTCCTGCACAGGCCCGCGCTCGGCCTCCCTGGCTGCCCTGGTAGGTGGTATCCCTTGGTTCCAGGTCCCAAACTTTTGAAATTGTTTGCTGCATGGATGACGACACGACTTCTCTACCCAGGCTCATGGGGTGGGCGACCAGGCCCCTGAGTCGGACCGTCCTGGAAGGCCGGGCTCTGTAGCCTCCGCTACTGGGCCCGGTTTAGGCCCAGACCGGACTCTTCCTCCCTGCTCCCCTCCCTCCTCTGTGGTTGGGTCGAGCCCCAAGCCTGCTGTGGTGAGCGCCTCGTCCCCTTGCACGGCTCCATCTCTTATTGTGACTACTGCGCCTTATGACCCGTCTCTCTCTAAAGGTTCTCATCGCTGTCCCCGCTACGGCCCGCTCTCGTATGCTCCCTTCACATACTAATTCATACCATGCTTTGTTTGGTCTTGCTACATGGACTAAGTACTTTGATCTCCATCCTTTAGATTCAACCTCTCCTGACGATTTTTCCCTTCATAGGCATCTTGTAGATCCAGTAGATGCCTCTGTCACCTTCAACCCCACCCGTCTTGGTACCCGTGTCGTTGCTGCTGCTTCTCAGGATGCAGCTGCTCGATTGGCCGCCTTATCCTGCATTGGCGAGACCCGTGTTTGGGTCTCCAAGAAGGCTCGGTTAAATGCCAGTGTTGGGACTGTTCTCCTCCCGCACCATGTTGCAACCGGTGTTAGAAATCTAAAAGACTGCCACGAGGATATCAAGCATATCCTCGAGGCCCAGGGTCATTCTCTCCTTCAGGTGGATACCGTTACCCGTCTCCCTCGTGGTCGTCGCCGTCAGCCCCTTCGGGTTGCAAAGATTACCTTTGATGGTAGGACCCTTCCGCCCTCTTTTATTCTTGCTAGTGCCAGATGCTCCGTTCAGGAGTATATTCCATCTCCACGGCTCTGTAATAAGGGCTGGAGGTTTGGGCATGGTGCCCTCAAGTGCTCTAGTCCTGTCTCCTTCTGTCCCATGTGTGGAGGCGAGGGTGACTAAGTTGGAGTGCACTTCTCCCCAGGCCCACTGCCTCAATTGCAGTCAGGGCCCACACTACCTTCTCCTGCACGTGTATTCGTTACAAACTTGAGGCAGCCGTCCTCATCTTGAAGCACCGGGACCGTTTGTCTTTTCCGGAGGCTAGGCGCCAAGTTCATCATCTCCCTCCTTTCGCTGGCGTCTCTTATGCTCGCGTGGTGCGCTCTTCCTCTTCTCGTCCTTCCCACCTTCCTCAGTCTCACAACTGTTTCCAAGCCTTAGACCCGGACACGCCCACCACCTCCTCCCCCTGTTTCCTTCCGTTCTGTCCTGGAGGGTCCCCCTCCTGGTTCTCTGTCTAGGGCTCCCCTTCTTTGTACCCAGTCTGTCATGTCTGATGTGTCTTCTTTCTCCTTTCCCTCTGGTCCTCCTTCCCATCCTTCTTCCCCATCTCTTGGTTCTCCGCGCCGCCTGACTGTGCGGGACGATGTCCATCACTCTCCTGGTGGTCAGGTTGTTCGCTCTCGCTCTTCTTCTATTGAGACGCTAGAGTCTGTTGCCCAGTACATTGTTGTGGGACACCTGTCTCTTTGAGTCAGAAGCGAAAACCTGGCTTTTCTCCTTCTTCCTCCTCGGTAGGTAAGAAGGCTTCGCTTTCTTCTTCGCCTCTTATCTCTGATTCTATCGTTCCTTCCCCTCCCGCTTTGGTGGCAGAGCTCCCTGTTCCTACTGTGGAGGTTTCTTTAGCCCCCGGTTCCGTCTCGGTTACTGCCCTTGCTGAGGTGCGCTCCCCCTCTTTCTGCCCCTCCTCCTCCTGCTCTCCTTGCCTGCCTCTCTCAGTTGTCTCCTCCTCCTTCTCCTCCAAACCCTGCTTGTCCACCTCTGGTCTGTCTTCCCACTCTTTTCCCTCCTTCTTTACTCAATTTACCCATGCCATCTAACCCTGACTTCGCTGACCCTGATCCTGACCCTGTGCTTCTTTAACGTGCTGTGTTCCTTTTTCACCTTTCTTTCTTCTTTATTCTCTGTTGTTATCCTTTCTCTTTTTGTCGATGTCTATTCTTCAGTGGAACATCCATGGATATTACGCCAATTTCCTTGACCTACAACTTTCAATTTCACAGTTTGCTTGGTGCTCGTCCTGGTCGCTTCCGTGGCTATTCTTATCCCCCCCCCCAACTGTTGCTGGGGCCCTATAACTCTTCTGCTCTCTTGATTTGCTCAGATGTTCCTTCGTCCCCTTACTTTTTTCATCACCTCTCCACTGTTCTGCTGCCCGTGTCTTTGTGCGTAAATGGTACACAGTTTGTTCCATTTATCTCCTCCCTAGTGTCCCACTTTCTCTTCCCGATCTTAAACACCTCTTAGACTCCTTGCCAGAGCCTGTGCTTATGCTGGGTGATTTCTATTCTCGTCATTCCCTTTAGGGTGATGTGCTGACAAACACCCGGGGTCGCCTCCTTGAACCTTTCATCCTCTCTTCTTCCCTGTCTCTTCTGAATTCTGGTGAGCCCACTCATTTGAACACTCGGACTCGCTCGCTTTCCTGTCTCGATCTTTCTCTGTGCTCGTCATCCCTTTCCTTAGATTTCGGGTGGCGGGTCCTTGATGACCTCCATGGCAGTGACCATTTTCCTATCCTTGTTACCTTTTTTCTTTTCACCCTCCTCTCTCTTTCCCTAGGTAGCGGTTTGCCGAGACTGACTGGCGCCTCTATACTCTCCATGCTACTATTTTCGACCTCTCCGTTCTGCCTCTCCCTCACGCCCTCCTTCTTTTTCATGACACTGTCTTTGACGCTGCCCTCCACTCTATTCCTCGCTCTTCCTCTCGGGGAACGCGGAAGTGGGTTCGTGCTTGGGCTGTCTGCTGTAAGCGTGCAGCCTGGAAGAGGCATCGCCGCCGTCTGACAGTTGAGTCTTTTCTACTGTTTCGGAAGGCAAATTCTAAATCAGGGGGTTACAGATTTATGAAACTGGTTATTGAACCACACTGATACTTGCTTACCGAAGAACAGAGACCCCAAACCACTCCGTGATAAAAATAAGACCGACCACAGCAACCACATTTTTGCTGCCGTCAGTCGATCAGCAATGGATACTGGAGTGCTTTCAAATAGTTGGGAGATCACACTGTAATCATTTTGTTATTGGAAAGGGGTTCAGCGTCACCTTTATTCGGGGGTGCAGCTCTAAACTGGCCTAGTTGTCATTAGTACACACACACACTCGAGCCGCCATGACTCCCCCACTCGTTCCTTGTTGTGGGATATTCCCCTAAATCCACCTTAGTGAGTTATTGTCTTCTGTCACCCAATTTGTAACCATGTGTGTGTCTCTCTCTCTCTCTCTCACCATCCAGAAAGCCTCATCGGGACAAGGGCGAAAATCAGCTATTAATATACAAACATTTATTACATGCAAACAAATACATGAAAACAATATATAAAAAGATAATATTACAGTGCAGCCATCCCTAGGCTCCTACAGACCAATAACACTCCAATATCACCTCGGGTCTCCTTCAAATAACCGTATTTGGCTGCTGCATGTTATCAGTTCGCAACCAACTGCTCCCTCATACATCAATGTGTCCATATGATTATCTGTTCTATTTCTCGAGGCCCACCCTTAAGAACATCTATTTGGGTCCACGAAAATCAGTTAGGCACTCCTGCAGATGCTGCTGCAAACGAAGACCCACCTGAATGTCTGTGAAGCTCCTACAAACGGCTACACAAAAGAAATGTGTAGCTCCCCTACACTTTAAGTTCAGCTCTATCCATGGAGTTCTATTCCTCAACTTGAAGTTCTGCTTCACCTTGAAATTCAGCTCCCACTTGGAGTTCACCATATAATCTTCTTCAGATGTGAAGCTTCTTCACTACTTCTCCCTTACAAACCGAAGAATTCGAGACGTGAGGGCGCCCACTCTGGCGTTCCAACGTGGCATCACTCTCGGGTCGCCCAACAAAGTCACTTTAGGACTGCCTCTCACAACCTCTTTCCTCCTGACTTCAGCAACCAAAGTCGCCTGGCAGGCTCCACACAGAAATACCTGCTACCTCCACTCAAGGATATAACACATCAGAGTCCACAAAGACACGACCACCCACTAGGCGTCAGGTCATCTCTAATTTCTTCAGAATCACTGGGAAATGATGTACGTCGCGTCCTCGACAGCTTCCTCACCAGTTGTACACTGTAGCCTTCATTCAAACACTTTATCTAGAACCGTATTCTTCTATCTTCCCAGGATACAGTGACGTACGTCCATTCCTGACGACTGTGACAACTCAAGTGAAGCATTACAATGTCCGCCAGCGTCACGTCACGTCACAAAGTGTCGACATCTTATGCCCCCTAACTTCTATAAGATGTTCATCCTCTGCCTGTATGCTTGTACAGGTTCAAATACCTCCAAGTTTTTCACAGATTAAGGAGCAAATTAAGAAGAAAATACTCCCAACTATCAACAGTTGCCACAGAGCCAAAGTAGCAGAAGGAAGATCCACTGCGATATGGTACGAACAAGCGACTGGGTACTAGATCTTTTAAGCCTGATAAAAAGATATCCAGAGACATTGCAGTAGCCATACACAGACTCAGACTTCATTACAAGTGCTGCTGGGAGGTAATAAACCCAATAGTTAAAGAGTGCCATATCAGTGGAACAGAAGCAGAGGCGCCACTATTGCACTATTTACTGGAATGTGAAGATACTGAAGCCCTACACATCAAGTAAACATTAATCCAACGACAGCAGCTGCATTAGATGCACATTCCACAGCGACTACAATGATTAGAAAAGCCATTGAAGAATGGGACTCACTAGTGAACATTCTGCACTTACATCTGCCACCAAGATAATGTTATTAAAACAAGACTAAAACCAGTGCACTAAAACAGAAGCAAAAAAGAAACAGGGAAAAAGGAGGAAACCCCACCTCCATTTAAAATTTTGATCCAAATATCAGAGTAAGAAGGATATCACGAATAACCAAACTCAATTACGGGCTCACCAGACCCCTGGCTACATGGACATTTCGTTCCGAGTAGCTAAATCTAAAACAATAACAATAGCTTGTATGCTTTAAAATCACTCGCTGACGTTTACTTAATAAATTTCCTTCCTCTGATATTTTAATCTCTGGTCAGGTGTGTAGAATAACTTTCACCTGGTAGACTCACTTCACCAGTCTACCTGTGGTCATAACAAGGGTGACTAGTACCACATACACACACACACGGGACAGTGGGTGGAGGGTGCAGGGTGACTAATAACACATACACGGAACAGTGGGTGGAGGGTGCAGGGTGACTACCACATACACACACACACACGGGACAGTGGGTGGAGGGTGCAGGGTGACTAATAACACATACACGGAACAGTGGGTGGAGGGTGCAGGGTGACTACCACATACACACACACACGGGACAGTGGGTGGAGGGTGCAGGGTGACTAATAACACATACACGGAACAGTGGGTGGAGGGTGCAGGGTGACCACCACATACACACACACACGGGACAGTGGGTGGAGGGTGCAGGGTGACTAATAACACATACACGGAACAGTGGGTGGAGGGTGCAGGGTGACTACCACATACACACACACACATGGGACAGTGGGTGGAGGGTGTAGGGTGACTAATAACACATACACGGAACAGTGGGTGGAGGGTGCAGGGTGACCACCACATACACATCACGTAGCTTTCTGTTGCATCGTCCAGACGAAACCATCTGGAAAAAAGTCAACTCCTGGGCTCACACTCACTACTGGAAACTGTCTCTTAACTTCTTTAATGTCAGCTCCTCTCACAAGCATCCGTTGACGATATCTGTCCAGCTGTGACGAAACGACAGGAGACAAACATCCGACCTCTCCGAATCTCAGGCATAAAGTAACCGGCCTAGGCAAATCCTTGTGCTTTCCTTGTGAGACGACATCATCTTGCTTCGCTCTCATTGGTTCTCACAGTCTGTGCTATGTCAGTTACCATAGCAACTGGAGCCTCTAGCACGCAGAATCTCTGGGATTGCCCTATGTCTTGGTGGGAAGGATCCCTGGTCGTCCTGATGCCTCCTAACTGTAATATTAACTTCTTAACGACACAGAACACATTCATACTTGTTCATTACCTATTTTCATCTGATTAAAATACACGGGAACGAGCGAAAAATACACATAGACACTCCTGCATCATCCACCACATACCTGCCCTCCCTCCTGCATCATCCACCACATACCTGCCCTCGCTCCCGCGTCATCCACCACATACCTGCCCTCCCTCCTGCATCATCCACCACATACCTGCCCTCGCTCCTGCATCATCCACCACATACCTGCCCTCGCTCCCGCGTCATCCACCACATACCTGCCCTCCCTCCTGCATCATCCACCACATACCTGCCCTCCCTCCCGCATCATCCACCACATACCTGCCCTCGCTCCTGCATCATCCACCACATACCTGCCCTCCCTCCCGCGTCATCCACCACATACCTGCCCTCCCTCCCGCATCTTCCACCACATACCTGCCCTCCCTCCCGCATCATCCACCACATACCTGCCCTCGCTCCTGCATCATCCACCACATACCTGCCCACCCTCCCGCATCATCCACCACATACCTGCCCTACCTCCCGCATCATCCACCACATACCTGTCCTCCCTCCCGCATCATCCACCACATACCTGTCCTCCCTCCCGCATCATCCACCACATACCTGTCCTCCCTCCCGCATCATCCACCACATACCTGCCCTCCCTCCCGCGTCATCCACCACATACCTGCCCTCCCTCCCGCGTCATCCACCACATACCTGCCCTCCCTCCCGCATCATCCACCACATACCTGCCCTCCCTCCCGCATCATCCACCACATACCTGCCCTTCCTCCCGCGTCATCCACCACATACCTGCCCTCGCTCCTGCATCATCCACCACATACCTGTCCTCCCTCCCGCATCATCCACCACATACCTGCCCTCGCTCCTGCATCATCCACCACACACCTGCCCTCCCTCCCGCATCATCCACCACACACCTGCCCTCCCTCCCGCATCATCCACCACATACCTGCCCTCGCTCCTGCATCATCCACCACACACCTGCCCTCCCTCCCGCATCATCCACCACACACCTGCCCTCCCTCCCGCATCATCCACCACATACCTGCCCTCGCTCCTGCATCATCCACCACACACCTGCCCTCCCTCCCGCATCATCCACCACATACCTGCCCTCCCTCCCGCATCATCCACCACACACCTGCCCTCCCTCCCGCATCATCCACCACATACCTGCCCTCGCTCCTGCATCATCCACCACACACCTGCCCTCCCTCCCGCATCATCCACCACACACCTGCCCTCCCTCCCGCATCATCCACCACATACCTGCCCTCGCTCCCGCATCATCCACCACATACCTGCCTTCCCTCCCGCATCATCCACCACATACCTGCCCTCCCTCCCGCATCATCCACCACATACCTGTCCTCCCTCCCGCATCATCCACCACATACCTGCCCTCCCTCCCGCATCATCCACCACATACCTGCCCTCCCTCCCGCATCATCCACCACATACCTGCCTTCCCTCCCGCATCATCCACCACATACCTGCCCTCCCTCCCGCATCATCCACCACATACCTGCCCTCCCTCCCGCATCATCCACCACATACCTGCCCTCCCTCCCGGATCATCCACCACATACCTGCCCTCCCTCCCGCATCATCCACCACATACCTGCCCTCCCTCCCGCATCATCCACCACATACCTGCCCTCCCTCCCGCATCATCCACCACATACCTGCCCTCCCTCCCGCATCATCCACCACATACCTGCCCTCCCTCCCGCATCATCCACCACATACCTGCCCTCCCTCCGCATCATCCATCACATACCTGCCCTCCCTCCCGCATCATCCACCACATACCTGCCCTCCCTCCCGCATCATCCACCACATACCTGCCCTCGCTCAGACATCATCCACCACACACCTGCCCTCGCTCCTGCATCATCCACCACATACCTGCCCTCCCTCCCGCATCATCCACCACATACCTGCCCTCCCTCCCGCATCATCCACCACATACCTGCCCTCCCTCCCGCATCATCCACCACACACCTGCCCTCGCTCCCACATCATATACCACATACCTGCTCATGCTCCCGCACCATCCACCACATAAGCATTGCAGTCAACTGAAAAGAAGAAAGAAAGTATTTTTTAACACTACATACTTCCACTAAGTCCTTTAAAACATTCTTAGTATTGATCATTTCTCTTAGAACTGTATAAGAGTCAATACTCACTATGCATGGCAACCATTATCACTTGGATAGTGCGAGTAGTAGGGATGACAGTCTGAACACAAATATTTGGTTTTTGCAAAAGTCATGTTTAGGCTGTGGGGTTACCAAGTATATTTTGAAAAGTCATGTTTAGGCTGTGGGGTTACCAAGTATATTTTGAAAAGTCATGTTTAGGCTGTGGGGTTACCAAGTATATTTTGAAGAGTCATGTTTAGGCTGTGGGGTTACCAAGTATATTTTGAAAAGTCATGTTTAGGCTGTGGGGTTACCAAGTATATTTTGAAAGTCATGTTTAGGCTGTGGGGTTACCAAGTATATTTTGAAAAGTCATGTTTAGGCTGTGGGGTTTCCTGATAAATTTCCCAGTTTCCGATTTAGAGTTCAATGATTTTTATGGGGAAAATTCAGACCAAAAATAATTTCAGAGTTCATAGAAGTTTGTAATGAAATCTATATAAATAAAAATGGAAATGTTCGTTCGTTCAAAATCACTAATCTCCGAAAGTTCTTCACCGATTCCTTTGAAATTTTCACACAACGTTCCATTCGCATCCTAATAGGTTTTTATATACAAACTATATAGATGTCAGGTCTGTGACGGGGGGAAAACATGCTTTTTGGAAAACTGTGTCTTTTATATGTTTTTCATGTGAGAGAAATCTTCGATACCTCTTTACCCATTGCTTTGAAATTTTGATACAACGTTGCATTCGAATAGGCGCGTCCTTTTATACATCTACTATATACATGCCTCACCTGTGACAGGAAAAAACATGCATTTTTTTAAAAACAGCGCCATCTGTTGGACGTAAGAGCAACACACGCTGTAATCTCCAAAAGTTTTTCACCAATTGCTTTGACATTTTGACACAGCATTGCATTCGAATAGGCGCGTCTTTTTATATACCTACTATATAGATGCCACACCTGTGACAGGTAAAAACATGCATTTTTTAAAAACAGCCCCATCTGTCGCATATAATAGCAACATGCACACTATACTAAATATGTCACGAATTCCATTTCAATGTTTCCGACTACATTAATAAATTTTATTTTCATAGATTTCGATTTATTTTATTTGTTATTGAATTATTTTGTGTGACATTGTGTTGGAATTGAGCTGTTTGATTACCATACCGTTCATTTCCTAAGTATCCTGTGACAGGTAAAACTATGCTTTTCGTGAAAAACAGCTCCATCTGTTGCATGTAAGAGCAACACACATGCTATACTAAATATATTACAATTCAATTTCAATGTTTCTGAATGCATTGGTAAATTTTCATAGATTTTTTATTTATTTTCATTTTGATTTAATTATTTTGTGTGAATTGCGTTGGAATTGAGCTGTGTTGTTTTCCATACCGTTCATTTCGTGAGTATACTTTATTTTTTTTATTTTTTTCATATTTTCATTAAATTTTTTAACTGTTTTTCTTATATTTCAGTGATTGGAACATCAGATCAATTGATGTTCCCAATTTTCTGATGGGAACATCAGACCATTTGGGAAGGCATCGGACAAGGGAGTGGGGAATGGTGGGGATGACGAGGTGACGGAAGTGAGGGATGGTGGGGAGGACGAGGGGACAAGGGAGGGGGTAATGGTGGGAAAGGACAAGGGGATGGGGGAGTTTGGGATGGTGGGGACGTGGAGAATGGAAAATTGTGGGGAGGACAAAGGGACAGGGGAGTGGGGCATGGTGGGGAGGACAAGGGGATGGTGGAGTGGGGAATGGTTGGGAGGCCGGGGAGACTGGTGAGGGGGGAAAGGTGGGGAGGACTGGGGGACAGGGAAGGTTTCTGTGGCTCAGCAACGCACATGTGTTGCTGAGCCACAGCACACGAGGCCGGGTACTGCTAGTTGTTATATAAAAAATCAGGGGCAAAGTCCGCTCCTGTCGTACTGAAAATATACTCTGTGGTCATAAGCAGATATTTTTTAAGAATGTCGCCGCTGAGCTCTTAAAGGTTTCTTATGGGGAAAATTCAGACCAAAAATCCCTCATACGTTCTTAAAGAGTTCTTATGGAGAAATTAAAAAAAATTAGTGTTCAGTTTATAGTTCATAGAAGTTTATTTAAGAGTTTATAGTTCATAGAAGTTTATTTAAGAGTTTAAGATTCAAGATTATTCAAAAAGACCATTTATAGAAAATTTGTTCTTAGAAGTTTTGTTAAGAAAAATAGACATCTTAGCCATGACTTTTAGTTTTTATACCCATTTACGGCTATTTCAACTGTATATAGACCGAAAATTATTCAGAGACTATTTGAAGATCGATTTTCTTGAGAGATCATTTTCAGACCTAAATTATTCAGTGTCCATGTGAAGACCGAAATAAACCAGAGATCATTAAAAAAACGAAATTAATCGAAGTCCAGTTGAAGACCGAAAATCGTTCAATCAAAACCGACTTCATTTTTACGACCAAAATTATTCAGTGACCAGCTGATACCGAAATAATGCCTGAATCCAGTTTGTGCCCAAAAATATTCGAAGACCAGTTGAAGACCGAAATAATACAGAGACCATTTTACACCAAACAATTTCAAAGACCATATATGACCGAAAAAATAATTCAGAATCCAGTAGAAGACCAATTTTCATCAGAGTCCATTAAAAGACAGAAATAATTTCAGACACCATTTGTAGACCAAAATGAGACAGAGTTCAGCTGTAAGACCAAAAATTAATTAAAGTCCAGTTAAAGACCAAAATATAACAGAGACAATTTGAAGACTGAAATTTATCAGAGATTGCATATAAATAAGGTTTTGCTACTAATAGCCCAATTTTAGATGTCATATTTCAGATGTAGTACTTTTGTACTACAAATGTAGTATTTTGTAGTAATCAAAACAATTACTGAGCAGTAGCTCATGTCCCCTCCTTAGTACTACAGGCTCACCATAGCCCGTGCTACTTGGAACTTTGTTCCAGGTAGCGAATCTTTAACAATAACAACAATCCTTAGTCCTCCTGTCGTAGATTCATTACTATCAGTACAATTCCTCCTGAAATTTAACAAACTTGTATTTCAGACGTAGTCAAATCAAATTAATGCAGTTACTGAGCTCTAGCTCCTGTCCTCGTCTTAACCCCCTTTCGTATCTTCGGTAATACCTTAAGAATTTCCCGGAAATTTAACCCCACTTTATTTCACACAGTAAAAATACAATAATTTAACGATTTCCAGCTCCTGTCCTCCGCTGTAGGTCTCTCTCGTATCTTCTTTAGTAACAGACCAATTTCCCTGAAATTTAAAATCGCTGTATTTCAGACAGAGTGAAATAGATCCAAACAATAACTGACCTCCAACTCCCGTCCGTCACCTTAGTTTATTTGTCCAAGTTCTTTAGTACCAGGTCAATTTTCCCGAAATTTAAAGCAGACATACTTCTTACTGTGCAAAGTAAAGAAAATAGAGTTACCGAATTCTAGTTCTTGTCCCCTGCCTTAGCTCGCTCCGGTAAGTTAATTATTATCAGTCCAAATCCCCTAAGATTTAAAACCCCAAATGCATTTCAGGCTCCTATAAAATAAATCAACAAGTAAATTACCGACTTCTAATTCCCGTCCTCCGCCTTAGTTCATTAAACTTAATTATTTCAGATCAAGACGCTCTCCAGTCTGTCACCTTTTTCAAAAGTAAACATATCCTCTCCTTCAATATCCTTCAACATGCTTGCTCACACAGTAATAAAAATCACATGGTCATATCGCACCTTACCTTCAATACTCTTGTGTGTACTCAGCTATGTAAACAGTCATTCACATGGTAATAATAATCACACGGTCATATCACACCTTATTTTCCTCACATCCTTTACCTTTCCACCTTACCTTCCCTTTCCTTACCTCCCCTAACTCCCTTTCGCCCTTCATCTCGCCATCACCCTCAACTCTCCCTTCATCTCGCCCTCACCCCCCTACTCCCTCCTTCATCTCGCCTATTCCCCTACTAATCCAACCCTTCCTACTGCATTTCCATTTTGTATTTAAAAATCCTACTGTATTTGTATATTCTCTCCATATTCACTGTGTTCTTCGAATTCTCTTCCATGTTTTCTGTGTTCATTCCATGTTCTGCAAATGTTCTTTGCATGTTCTCTGTACAACTTTTATTTTCACTATTCATGATTTCTGCTCGTTCAAATCATATTTTTCACTTGCTACTTCATTTTTTCTGTTCTTTTCATATTCTCCATGTTTTCTGTGTTCTTTGTCATGTTTTCATGTTCATAACATGTTCTCTGTACAACTTGTATACTCAATATTCATGTTCTCTGCAAGTTCATATTCCCCACAATTTCACTGTGTTCTTCTCATTCTTTTACATGTTTTCTGTGTTCTTTGTCATGATACTCGTTTGTTCACTATGTTCATTCCCTTACATATTCTCCACTTTTCATGTTCTTTGTTTCTTTTAAACCAATGGTTTCTTCCATTCAGTAACTAGTTCTTTTGTCAAATATTACCAACAGCATTACAATTCCCCCAACAAATTTATTCAGTCACCCGTTTTATTTGCAAAACTACGTCAATTATAATTCTCTTTATCAATTTAATATTTATTTCCGACACTGTTCTTCAACATATCTGCACTTAATTCAGTACCAAATTGACCCCCATAATTTTTTTAACGTTCCTTAACTAAAATCATTTGACAATCTACAAAAAAAATAGTCATTTTCATCATTTCTTAACTAAACTTAATATCCATTCAACTGAAAATAGTCATGTTCATCATTTCTTAACTTAAAGATTCGTCAATCAACTAACGATAGTCAGGATTAACCTCGTTCAACACTGTTCTTAACTAAAATAACCTTTCTCTCAGCTAAAAATTGTCAAAGGAAACTTTCCAACACTGATCATAACTAACCTAGTCCGTCGTCAATCAACTGAAAACAGTCATGATCATCATTTTTTAACTAAAAGTATTCATCAATCGACTGAAAATAGTCAAGTGCAGCTTCTTTTCTTGTCGCCTTTAACTAAAATTATTCGTCAATCAACTAAAAATAGTCAAATGTAACTTCTTTGTTTTAACATATAAGTTCATTTTTTATCTGAGTAATAATATAAGTATAGTAGTAGAGAGTCGGACCTACTAAGACTGAGAAAAAGAAAAAAACAAGAGAAAATTAGTGAGAGCAGGAGAGGGAGGGAGAGGTAGAAAGATGGGGAGGGAGGCAGAGAGAGGGGGAGGGAGGAAAGGAGGAAGGGAGAGAGGGAGAGCGAGGGGGAGGGAGAGAGAGAAGGGAGAGGAAGGAAGAGTAGGAGGAAAAGAGAGAGAGAGAGAGAGAGAGAGAGAGAGAGAGAGAGAGAGAGAGAGAGAGAGAGAGAGAGAGAGAGAGAGAGAGAGAGAGAGAGAGAGAGGAGGGAAAGAGAAAGAGGAAGAGAGATGGAGGAAGAGAGAGAGAAAAGGGAGAGAGAAGGAGGAAGAGAAACAAAGTAAAAGAAGTAAGGAATGTTTTGTGGGAAGGTTAAGTGGTATGGTAGATTTGGGTAAAAATATTCAAAGAGGAAAAACAAAACTAGATCTGAAAGGTTAGGTTAAAGACAAGGCATAAGAATAACAATATATCCAACACAATAAATTACATCTGAAAGATTAGGTTAAAGGTCAAAGAATAGGAACAAATTATATAAAACACAATAAATACACTAAGATAAAAAAAAAGGTTAGGTTACAGGGGGAAGAATAAGAACAATTACATCAAACATAATAAATACAACTTATGAGGAACTTGATGAACTTAAAAAAAGGTGGGGGACGTTAGTTGGAGCTTAATACATGCTTGGATCTATTTTACTGTGTCTGAAATACAGCAGTTTTAAATTTCAGGGAAATTGGTCTGTTACTAAAGAAGTTATGCAAAGGAACTAAGGTGGGGGACAGGAGCTGGAGCTCAGTAACTGCTTTGATTTGATTTAACTATTTCTGAAATACAGGTTTGTTAAATTTCAATTTCAGGAGGATTGTATTGTTAGTAATGAATCTTTGACAGGGGACTAAGGCGGGGACATGAGCTAGAGTTCAGTAATTGTTTTGATTTATTGTACTATGTCTGAAATATGACTGTTTAAAATTGGGCTAAAATTGGGCTATTAGTATCAAAACAATACTTATAAATGCGGTCTCTGATAAAATTTCGATCTTTAAATGGTCTCTTGTCATATTTTAGTCTTTAAGTGGACTCAGATTAATTTTCGGCCTTAGAGCTGAACTCTGTCTCATTTCGGTCTACAACTGGACTCTGTCATATTTTTAGTCTTAAATGGTCTCTTACAATATTTTGGTCTATAAATGGATCTCTGAAATTATTTCGACCTTTTAATGAACTCTAAAATTAGTCTTCAACTGGATTCTGATTTTTTTTGTTCTTATATGGTCTTTGAAATTATTTGGTGTAAAATGATCTCTGTCATATTTCAGTTTTCAACTGGTCTCTGAATATTTTCGGGCAGAAACTGAACTCTGACATTATTTCGGTATCAGCTGGTCTCTGACTAATTTTGATCTTAAAAGTGAACTCTGACGAATTTCGGTCATCAACTGGACTCTGATTAATTAGGTCTTTTAATGATTTCTGTTATATTTTGGTCTTCACGTGGACATTGAATAATTTAGGTCTGAAAATGGTCTATGAAGAAAATAAGTCTTCAAATAGTCTCTTTCACAATTTTCGGTCTATATACAGGTGAAATAGCCATAAATGGGTATAAAAACTGAAAGTCATGGCTAAGATGTCTATTTTCCTTAACAAAACTACTAAGAACATATTATCTGAAAATAGTCTTTTTGAATAATTTCGGCCTTACACTCTTAAATATACTTCTATGAACATATGAACTCTGAAATATTTTCCTAAACTGATCTCTGAAATTTGTTAAATTTCCCCATAAAAATTCTTTAAAAAATGTACGAGTGATTTTTTGTCTGAATTTTCCTCATAAGAAACCTTTAATAAAATATTAAACATACTCGAACTATGGGCTGTAGAGCGCTCCACTATCCCTAATGGGTTTGGACGTTCCAAGGGAGCGTGCGATAATACTGAAAAGTGTATACTCTTTTCAACTTTGTCAGCCTAATTCTCGTCCTAGGTTTTTCAATTTGGTATCAATGTGTTCGCAATAGAATTCTCTAGAGGAGTAAATGCATATAAACTCCAAAAACCCGTCTTACCACCCGCAGCAAACAGAAAAAGTGAGAGCGTGTTACCCGGGAGCGCTCAAGAGTGATAAAATGTGTACACTCTTTTCACTTTGGTCACCTCAATTCTTGTCCTAGGTTTTTTATTTTGATATCAATGTGTTCTCAATAGAATTACCAACAGGAATATATGCAAATAATGCCCAAAACCGTGGCGCGCTCCACCCACCGACGTGATGAAAGCAGGCCGCGGTTACCTGAAGAGAGCAGAGAGGCAAGCAGGGCCTTCCATTAGAGAGCACGGTAATACTGAAAAGTGTATACTCTTTTCAACTTTGTCATCTCGGTTCTCGTCCTAGGATTTTCAATTTGATATCAATGTGTTCGCAATAGAATTCTCTACGCGATTAAATGCATATGAAGTCCGAAAGCCCGGCGGACCACCCGCACAAAACAGAGAAAGTGAGTGCGTGTTATTCGGGAGCGCTAATGAGCAATGAAATGTGAACTATCTTTTCACTTTGGTCATCGCAATTCTCGCCCTAGGTCTTTCATTTTGGTATCATTGTGTTCACAATAGAATTCCCTGCAGGAGTATATGCATATATAAAGTCCAAAAGCCCGGCGTGCCACCAACAGCAAACAGAGAAAATGACAGCGCATTACCCCATGAGTGCTTATCAAAAGCAATAAAATGTGTTTACTCTTTTCAACTTTGTTACCTCAGTTCTCGTCCTAGATGTTTCATTTTGGTATCAATGTATTTGCAATGAAATTCCCTACAGGAGTATATGCATATAATATCCAAAACCACGGCGCGCCCCTCCCGCAGCCAAGCCGAAACAAGGCCAAATTTGTTATTATTGTCAATACTTTTTCATTAGTGGACATTTAGCTAGTAAATTTTTGACTCCATCCATCGTCATTAGTGGGGGATAGTGTTTTTAAGAACTCGGCGGTGCCATTCATAAAAAAATATCTGTTTATGACCTTAGAGTTCATTTTCAGTAAGACGGGAGCGGACTTTGCCCCTGAATTATTGTATAACAATTTCTTAACAAACTTCTATGAACTCTGAAATTATTTTTGGTCTGAATTTTCAACATAAGAATTCTTTAACTCTAAATCGGAAACTGGGAAATTTGTCAGGAAACCCCACAGTCTAAACATGACTTTTCAATATTTAACTGGAAACCCTAAAGTCTAAATACGATTTTTACAAAACAAAAACAAAAAATCGTGTTTAGGCTGTCATTCCTACTACTGGTGTGCGTGTGTGTTCTTGCTAAAAGTGTAATTCAGGTAGTTAACCCGTCATTATCACCTGTGCTTCCCACACTAAAGTCCTCTGGCCTGTTCGCTTTTTTATTTAAATACTCGCTGTTATGTCCATGTAATTCCACATTTAAAATGGTTATAGATCGATAGTTTTATTCGCCTTTAAATATCCACAAGTCATGGATTGTTTCTACTTATTTTATTAGTCTTTCATCACTCCTAGCCCACACTAATACTAGTTCTTTCTTGTGCATTCTCAGAACATAGGTTAAATAAGCAAGCAGGAAAATAAGTAGTTTCCCATTCTTTCCTTTCATCATCATCACCCCCCCCCCTACAATTACTTCCTACCCCACAATTACCTTCCACCACATAAGGTATTTTTTCTTGCTTGTAAAATTATGGCATTGAGTTCAGTGTAAAATGCGATTTATACATAATTTGAAACCACCAACGTCTTATAATTCTTGTATCTTTCTGCAGTCCTTCTACTAAATCCATATCATTGCTATGTTGAATGAGTTTTTGGTTGGCAATGTTGTTTTCAGTAGGGTGGACCGTGCTGTAGACAGTGGGGTGGACCGTGCTGTAGACAGTGGGGTGGACCGTGCTGTAGACAGTGGGGTGGACCGTGCTGTAGACTGTGGGATGGACCGTGCTGTAGACTATGGGATGGACCGTGCTGTAGACAGTGGGGTGGACCGTGCTGTAGACAGTGGGGGTGGACCGTGCTGTAGACAGTGGGGTGGACCGTGCTGTAGACTGTGGGATGGACCGTGCTGTAGACTATGGGATGGACCGTGCTGTAGACAGTGGGGGGTGGACCGTGCTGTAGACAGTGGGGTGGACCTTGCTGTAGACAGTGGGGTGGACCTTGCTGTAGACAGTAGGTGGACCTTGCTGTAGACAGTGGGGGTGGACCTTGCTGTAGACAGTGGGGGTGGACCGTGCTGTAGACAGTGGGGTGGACCTTGCTGTAGACAGTGGGGGTGGACCTTGCTGTAGACAGTAGGTGGACCTTGCTGTAGACAGTGGGGTGGACCTTGCTGTAGACAGTGGGTGGACCTTGCTGTAGACAGTGGGGTGGACCTTGCTGTAGACAGTGGGGTGGACCTTGCTGTAGACAGTGGGGTGGACCGTGCTGTAGACAGTGGGATGGACCGTGCTGTAGACAGTGGGGTGGACCTTGCTGTAGACAGTGGGGTTAACCGTGCTGTAGACAGTGGGGTGGACAT
Source organism: Procambarus clarkii (assembly GCF_040958095.1). Taxonomy (NCBI): domain Eukaryota; kingdom Metazoa; phylum Arthropoda; class Malacostraca; order Decapoda; family Cambaridae; genus Procambarus; species Procambarus clarkii. Next base: position 3,150,883 of record NC_091236.1, on the reverse strand, counting down.
TGCTGTAGACAGTAGGGTGGACCTTGCTGTAGACAGTGGGGTGGACCGTGCTGTAGACAGTGGGGTGGACCTTGCTGTAGACAGTAGGTGGACCTTGCTGTAGACAGTGGGGTGGACCTTGCTGTAGACAGTGGGGTGGACCTTGCTGTAGACAGTGGGGTGGACCTTGCTGTAGACAGTGGGTGGACCTTGCTGTAGACAGTGGGGGTGGACCGTGCTGTAGACAGTGGGGTGGACCTTGCTGTAGACAGTGGGGTGGACCTTGCTGTAGACAGTGGGGTGGACCTTGCTGTAGACAGTGGGTGGACCTTGCTGTAGACAGTGGGGTGGACCTTGCTGTAGACAGTGGGTGGACCTTGCTGTAGACTGTGGGATGGACCGTGCTGTAGACTGTGGGATGGACCGTGCTGTAGACTATGGGATGGACCGTGCTGTAGACAGTGGGGGGTGGACCGTGCTGTAGACAGTGGGGGTTAACCGTGCTGTAGACAGTGGGGTGGACCGTGCTGTAGACAGTGGGGGTTAACCGTGCTGTAGACAGTGGGATGGACCGTGCTGTTGACAGTGGGGTGGACCGTGCTGTAGACAGTGGGGTTAACCGTGCTGTAGACAGTGGGATGGACCGTGCTGTAGACAGTGGGATGGACCGTGCTGTAGACAGTGGGGTGGACCGTGCTGTAGACAGTGGGGTGGACCGTGCTGTAGACAGTTGGGGTGGACCGTGCTGTAAACAGTGGGGTGGACCGTGCTGTAGACTGTGGGATGGACCGTGCTGTAGACAGTGGGATGGACCGTGCTGTAGACAGTGGGGTTAACCGTGCTGTAGACAGTGGGATGGACCGTGCTGTAGACAGTGGGGTGGACCATGCTGTAGACAGTGGGGTGGACCTTGCTGTAGACAGTGGGTTGGACCGTGCTGTAGACAGTGGGGTGGACCGTGCTGTAGACTGTGGGATGGACCGTGCTGTAGACAGTGGGATGGACCGTGCTGTAGACAGTGGGGTGGACCTTGCTGTAGACAGTGGGGGTGGACCGTGCTGTAGACAGTGGGGTGGACCGTGCTGTAGACAGTGGGGGGAGGACCGTGCTGTAGACAGTGGGATGGACCGTGCTGTAGACAGTGGGGTGGACCTTGCTGTAGACAGTGGGGGGAGGACCGTGCTGTAGACAGTGGGGTGGACCGTGCTGTAGACAGTGGGGTGGACCGTGCTGTAGACAGTGGGGGTTAACCGTGCTGTAGAAAGTGGGATGGACCGTGCTGTAGACAGTGGGATGAACCGTGCTGTAGACAATGGGGTGGACCTTGCTGTAGACAGTGGGGTGGACCTTGCTGTAGACACTGGGGTGGACCGTGCTGTAGACAGTGGGGTGGACCGTGCTGTAGACAGTGGGGGTGGACCTTGCTGTAGACAGTGGGGGTGGACCATGCTGTAGACAGTGGGGGTGGACCTTGCTGTAGACAGTGGGGGTGGACCGTGCTGTAGACAGTGGGGTGGACCGTGCTGTAGACAGTGGGGTGGACCGTGCTGTAGACAGTGGGGTGGACCGTGCTGTAGACAGTGGGGTGGACCGTGCTGTAGACAGTGGGGGGAGGACCTTGCTGTAGACAGTGGGGTGGACCATGCTGTAGACAGTGGGGTGGACCTTGCTGTAGACAGTGGGGTGGACCATGCTGTAGACAGTGGGGTGGACCTTGCTGTAGACAGTGGGGTGGACCTTGCTGTAGACAGTGGGGGTGGACCTTGCTGTAGACAGTGGGGTGGACCTTGCTGTAGACAGTGGGGGTGGACCATGCTGTGGACAGTGGGGTGGACCGTGCTGTAGACAGTGGGGGTGGACCTTGCTGTAGACAGTGGGGTGGACCGTGCTGTAGACAGTGGGGGTGGACCTTGCTGTAGACAGTGGGGTGGACCATGCTGTAGACAGTGGGGTGGACCTTGCTGTAGACAGTGGGGGTGGACCTTGCTGTAGACAGTGGGGTGGACCATGCTGTAGACAGTGGGGTGGACCTTGCTGTAGACAGTGGGGGTGGACCGTGCTGTAGACAGTGGGATGGACCTTGCTGTAGACAGTGGGATGGACCTTGCTGTAAACAGTGGGATGGACCTTGCTGTAGACAGTGGGGTGGACCGTGCTGTAGACAGTGGGGGTGGACCTTGCTGTAGACAGTGGGGTGGACCGTGCTGTAGACAGTGGGGGTGGACCTTGCTGTAGACAGTGGGGTGGACCGTGCTGTAGACAGTGGGGTGGACCATGCTGTAGACAGTGGGGTGGACCATGCTGTCGACAGTGGGATGGACCTTGCTGTAGACAGTGGGGTGGACCTTGCTGTAGACAGTGGAGTGGACCGTGCTGTAGACAGTGGGGTGGACCGTGCTGTAGACAGTGGGGTGGACCATGCTGTAGACAGTGGGATGGACCTTGCTGTAGACAGTGGGATGGACCTTGCTGTAGACAGTGGGGTGGACCATGCTGTAGACACTGGGGTGGACCATGCTGTAGACAGTGGGGTGGACCATGCTGTAGACAGTGGGGTGGACCATGCTGTAGACAGTGGGATGGACCTTGCTGTAGACAGTGGGGTGGACCATGCTGTAGACAGTGGGGTGGACCGTGCTGTAGACAGTGGGGTGGACCATGCTGTAGACAGTGGGGTGGACCATGCTGTAGACAGTGGGGTGGACCATGCTGTAGACAGTGGGGTGGACCATGCTGACGATCATACATCCTTCATGCACTGAGGATGACAAAGAAATTAGTGAAATCCTAAAAAAGCAGTATGAGGACATGTTCAGCACTCCGATACTCAGCATGAAAGTGGAGGATTCGGACATTTTCTTTATGAAAGATACTCAAACATCTGTAAATATAACTGATACCAACACGAGCGTGGCAGATTTTGAAAGAGAAATTGACAATATGCCTATGCACTCAGCCCCGGGTCCAGACTTATGGAATTCAATATTTATGAAGAAATGCAAAGTGCGGAGGAAGAGCTTGGACACAAGGGAGATACCAGATGCGCTTAAAGCAGCAGACATTGCCCCTCTACACAAGGGTGGTAGCAAAGCATTGGCAAAGAATTATAGACCAGTTGCACTAACGTCCCACATAATAAAAGTATTTGAGAGAGTGATCAGGAGATCAGGAGTCAGGTCACTAGATTCATGGAGACCAATGACCTTCACAACCCAGGCCAACATGGATTTAGAGCAGGAAGATCATGCCTCTCACAGCTACTTGACCACTATGACAAAGTCACTGAGGCATTAGAGGAAAAACATAATGCAGATGTCGTATACACAGATTTTGCAAAGGCATTCGACAAATGTGACCATGGAGTAATTGCACACAAGATGAGGTCAATAGGTATAACTGGTAAAGTAGGACGCTGGATACTCAACTACCTGTCAAACAGAACACAAAGAGTAACAGTCAATCAAGTAAAATCGAGTCCGTGAGCAGTTAAAAGCTCTGTACCTCAAGGTACAGTCCTTGCACCACTGCTGTTTCTTATTCTCATATCAGATATAGACAAAAACACAAGTCACAGTGTGGGGGGTGTTTCTTTTTTGCTTTCCCGACTGCAATGCGTACGTCGCCAATGTACATGTGGCAGACGCTTCACGAAACTGTCGGAATTAGCAGAATAGAAAATACGAGAGCAACCGTACAGGGCCTGGGAGCAAGGTCTAGTTAGAGTCCTTGAGGGTCTCTTCTCAGACTTGCCTCACCTGGTCCTGCTCCACGTTGATCGTTGGAATCTCCTCAATGATGTAGCACTTTAAGGGACTCCGAGGGTCCTCATCACATTTATAGTTTAGTGAATAATAGGCAACTCTGTGTTGAAGACACCTGGAGCTGAAGGCTTGAGTAATATTGGCAGTATTCAGAAGTGGTTCAACGGAAACACCGCATAAAGCTTAACAGTAGTTTATTTACTAACTTAACCACTAATACACAGGGTGCTTGATTTACTTTAGATTGGCTTCAGAAAGGCTATGGTTGCATTAGCGAGACTCTTGGCGTCTGGCTAATAGACTCGGATCCACTCGTGGAGAAACACCTAACTTAAAACAGTTGACAGCCAATCATTAACACGGCAACCTAACTGCCGGTATGCAAAGGAATCACACGAGTTCCAACCAGATACTCGGTAATGAGGATATGCAATAAACACAGTGGCACTGTCAATGGGACAGGCAATAACATGCACAATAATAATATCACACAATAACTAAATGTGTGGTGTATGTGAAGCTCACAATCTCAGACGAGTGTAATGTCGTGATACCACACAGATAACCACGCATTCACCGTCGATTCACCTATAACCTGTGACAGGTTATAGGTGAAGGTGAGAACTGTGGTTGATACCTCAGATCAACACAGACACAATAAAACAATGACAAGATCTTGTACTTACAGATAAGATACCTTTCCTTACTCACTCACTCACTCAGGCACATTTATACAAGCACTCGTAGGTGGCCTGACAGCTGGTGTTGCTCATAGACACGGAGGGTACTCGCAGTAGGGCGTACAGACACACGCACACACTCATGGCACTGGTGGTGAGTAAGGGTGGTGACGTCACGTGGTACAGTGAGGGCGGCAGCGTCTGCAGGTTATATGGTCCCATGTACTATACTGTTCACTGTTGTACAGGTACACTGTAGTAAAGTCACACACAGATTACTTAGGCGGCGGCACTGCCTTAGTTCACTCTAGGTCACTCACAACGCTCTTTGTCACCAGGGGTTACCTGATACCAGTCTGTTTCGCTCTGGTGATTTTGTCACTTTAGGCTTCTGAACAATATATTCACACTCGTGATTCTGGGCGAGTGTGTGGTATATCGCCAAGACGCTGAGTTAACTTGACGGTGAGGAATGGGCGGTGTTCAGTCTATTGGCTGGTAGACAGAACAGAACACGTCCTCTGTGTAAGGGCTCCCTCATTTGAATGCTTTTTCCTGAGGCTCAGAGCATCTTGTAGGGCACAACACAAAAGAGTTACAATTTGACCAATAGCATTGCAGCTAATGAGCGGGAACCAATCATATTGACCGTTCGATGATCAGTAGCAGGAGTGACGTCATGAACACATCACGACCATATCATAGCTGTTATTCTCCATCGCGCCGGTTGAAGTTGACCTCAGGGTCAGGCTGTCGCCTCGCAGGCGTCCTGCCTGGACATACGGCGGCCTCTGTATTATGAAAATGTTCCTTGTTAAGTGGGCATTCTGGAAATACCCAACATGCCAGGTCACCAGGGTTAAGAGAGATAGGGCCTTGTGCACGCAAGTTCGGTGCACTGTGCACTGTAATGAGCCATTCTAGTCAGCTGTGGGAGAATATTGGGAGACCATTCTCTGACACACAGCTTCGTGTCATACTTTGCAGATGATACAAAAATCAGCATGAAAATTACCTCTGCTGAAGACATTGATAAACTACAAACAGATATTAACAAAGTTTTCGATTGGGCAGCAGAAAATAACATGATGTTTAACGGTGATAAATTCCAGGTACTCAGATACGGCAAAAATGAGGATCTTAAACATAATACAGGGTACAAAACACAATCAAATCTGCCTATAGTAAGAAAACAGCATGTCAAGGATTTGGGAATAATTTGGTCGTTGGATTTGGTCCAACGACCTAACGTTTAGGGAGCATAGAGCATAACCAAGCTAGTTTTGCGTCAGCCAGAAAAATGATAGGATGGATTACGAGAACCTCCAAGTCCAGAGATCCCATCACAATGGTTGTACTCTTCAAATCACTTGTGTTGTCCCGCCTTGAGTACTGCTCAGTACTCACTTCCTTTTCAGAGCAGGAGAGATTGCTGAAATTGAGGGAATACAGAGAACATATACGGCACGCATAGACGAGATAAAGCACCTAAATTACTGGGATCGTCTCAAAGCTCTCCAAATGTACTCACTAGAAAGGAGACGAGAGAGATACGAAATAATATACACATGGAAAATACTGGAGGGACAGGTCCCAAATCTGCACAGTAAAATAACAACGTACTGGAGTGAACGACATGGAAGAAAATGCAGAATAGAACCAGTGAAGAACAGAGGTGCCATAGGCACAATCAGAGAACACTGTATGAACATCAGAGGTCCACGGTTGTTCAACGTCCTCCCAGCGAGCATCAGAAATATTACAGGAACAACCGTGGACATCTTCAAAAGGAAACTAGATTGTTTCCTTTAAGGAGTGCCGGACCAACCGGGCTGTGGTGGGTATGTGGGCCTGCGGGCCGCTCCAAGCAACAGCCTGGTGGACCAAACTCTCACAAGTCAAGTCTGGCCCCGGGCGGGGCTTGGGGAGTAGAAGAATTCCCAGAATCCCATTAACTAGGTGCTGTAGACAGTGGGGTGGACCGTGCTGTAGACAGTGGGGTGGACCGTGCTGTAGACAGTGGGGTGGACCGTGCTGTAGACAGTGGGGTGGACCGTGCTGTAGACAGTGGGGTGGACCGTGCTGTAGACAGTGGGGTGGACCGTGCTGTAGACAGTGGGGTGGACCGTGCTGTAGACAGTGGGGTGGACCGTGCTGTAGACAGTGGGTGTGGACCGTGCTGTAGACAGTGAGGGTGGACCGTGCTGTAGACAGTGGGTGTGGACCGTGCTGTAGACAGTGAGGGTGGACCGTGCTGTAGACAGTGGGGGTGGACCGTGCTGTAGACAGTGGGGGTGGACCGTGCTGTAGACAGTGGGGGTGGACCATGCTGTAGACAGTGGGGGTGGACCATGCTGTAGACAGTGGGGGTGGACCATGCTGTAGACAGTGGGGGTGGACCATGCTGTAGACAGTGGGGGTGGACCGTGCTGTAGACAGTGGGGGTGGACCGTGCTGTAGACAGTGGGGGTGGACCGTGCTGTAGACAGTGGGGGTGGACCGTGCTGTAGACAGTGGGGGTGGACCTTGCTGTAGACAGTGGGGTGGACCGTGCTGTAGACAGTGGGGGTGGACCGTGTTGTAGACAGTGGGGGTGGACCGTGCTGTAGACAGTGGGGGTGGACCTTGCTGTAGACAGTGGGGGTGGACCGTGCTGTAGACAGTGGGGGTGGACCGTGCTGTAGACAGTGGGGGTGGACCTTGCTGTAGACAGTGGGGGTGGACCGTGCTGTAGACAGTGGGGGTGGACCTTGCTGTAGACAGTGGGGGTGGACCGTGCTGTAGACAGTGGGGGTGGACCTTGCTGTAGACAGTGGGGGTGGACCTTGCTGTAGACAGTGGGGGTGGACCGTGCTGTAGACAGTGGGGGTGGACCGTGCTGTAGACAGTGGGGGTGGACCTTGCTGTAGACAGTGGGGTGGACCGTGCTGTAGACAGTGGGGATGGACCGTGTTGTAGACAGTGGGGTGGTCCGTGCTGTAGACAGTGGGGTGGACCGTGCTGTAGACAGTGGGGGGTGGACCGTGCTGTAGACAGTGGGGTGGACCGTGCTGTAGACAGTGGGGTGGACCTTGCTGTAGACAGTGGGGTGGACCTTGCTGTAGACAGTGGGGTGGACCGTGCTGTAGACAGTGGGGTGGACCATGCTGTAGACAGTGGGGTGGACCGTGCTGTAGACAGTGGGGTGGACCTTGCTGTAGACAGTGGGGTGGACCGTGCTGTAGACAGTGGGGTGGACCGTGCTGTAGACAGTGGGGTGGACCGTGCTGTAGACAGTGGGGTGGACCATGCTGTAGACAGTGGGGTGGACCGTGCTGTAGACAGTGGGGTGGACCTTGCTGTAGACAGTGGGGTGGGCCATGCTGTAGACAGTGGGGTGGACCGTGCTGTAGACAGTGGGGTGGACCTTGCTGTAGACAGTGGGGTGGACCTTGCTGTAGACAGTGGGGTGGACCTTGCTGTAGACAGTGGGGTGGACCGTGCTGTAGACAGTGGGGTGGACCATGCTGTAGACAGTGGGGTGGACCTTGCTGTAGACAGTGGGGTGGACCGTGCTGTAGACAGTGGGGTGGACTGAAAGAATTTTTTCAGTGTCAGAGTAGTTAATAAATGGAATGCACTAGGCAGTGATGTGGTGGAGGCTGACTCCATACACAGTTTCAAATGTAGATATGATAGAGCCCAGTAGGCTCAGGAACCTGTACACCAGTTGATTGACAGTTGAGAGGCGGGACCAAAGAGCCAGAGCTCAACCCCCGCAAGCACAATTAGGTGAGTACAATTAAGTGAGTACACAGGACAGTGGGTGGATGTGTAGGGAGACCAACACCACACACAGGACAGTGGGTGGATGTGTAGGGTGACCAACACAACACACAGGACAGTGGGTGGATGTGTAGGGTGACCAACACCACCAACACAACACACAGGACAGTGGGTGGATGTGTAGGGTGATCAACAACACACACAGGACAGTGGGTGGATGTGTAGGGTGACCAACACCACCAACACAACACACAGGACAGTGGGTGGATGTGTAGGGTGACCAACACCACCAACACAACACACAGGACAGTGGGTGGATGTGTAGGGTGACCAACACCACCAACACCACACACAGGACAGTGGGTGGATGTGTAGGGTGATCAACACCACCAACACCACACACAGGACAGTGGGTGGAGGTGTAGGGTGATCAACACCACCAACACCACACACAGGACAGTGGGTGGAGGTGTAGGGTGATCAACACCACCAACACCACACACAGGACAGTGGGTGGAGGTGTAGGGTGATCAACACCACCAACACCACACACAGGACAGTGGGTGGAGGTGTAGGGTGACCAACACCACCAACACAACACACAGGACAGTGGGTGGAGGTGTAGGGTGACCAACACCACACACAGGACAGTGGGTGGATGTGTAGGGTGACCAACACCACCAACACAACACACAGGACAATGGGTGGATGTGTAGGGTGACCAACACCACACACAGGACAGTGGGTGGAGGTGTAGGGTGATCAACACCACCAACACCACACACAGGACAGTGGGTGGAGGTGTAGGGTGATCAACACCACCAACACCACACACAGGACAGTGGGTGGATGTGTAGGGTGACCAACACAACACACAGGACAGTGGGTGGAGGTGTAGGGTGACCAACACAACACACAGGACAGTGGGTGGATGTGTAGGGTGACCAACACAACACACAGGACAGTGGGTGGAGGTGTAGGGTGACCAACACCACACACAGGACAGTGGGTGGAGGTGTAGGGTGACCAACACAACACACAGGACAATGGGTGGATGTGTAGGGTGACCAACACAACACACAGGACAGTGGGTGGAGGTGTTGGGTGACCAACACCACACACAGGACAGTGGGTGGAGGTGTAGGGTGACCAACACCACACACAGGACAGTGGGTGGATGTGTAGGGTGACCAACACCACACACAGGACAGTGGGTGGATGTGTAGGGTGACCAACACAACACACAGGACAGTGGGTGGAGGTGTAGGGTGACCAACACAACACACAGGACAGTGGGTGGATGTGTAGGGTGACCAACACAACACACAGGACAGTGGGTGGAGGTGTAGGGTGACCAACACAACACACAGGACAGTGGGTGGATGTGTAGGGTGACCAACACCACACACAGGACAGTGGGTGGATGTGTAGGGTGACCAACACAACACACAGGACAGTGGGTGGAGGTGTAGGGTGACCAACACCACACACAGGACAGAGGGTGGAGGTGTAGGGTGACCAACACAACACACAGGACAGTGGGTGGATGTGTAGGGTGACCAACACCACCAACACAACACACAGGACAGTGGGTGGATGTGTAGGGTGACCAACACCACCAACACAACACACAGGACAGTGGGTGGATGTGTAGGGTGACCAACACCACCAACACAACACACAGGACAGTGGGTGGATGTGTAGGGTGACCAACACCACCAACACAACACACAGGACAGTGGGTGGATGTGTAGGGTGACCAACACCACCAACACAACACACAGGACAGTGGGTGGAGGTGTAGGGTGACCAACACAACACACAGGACAGTGGGTGGATGTGTAGGGTGACCAACACAACACACAGGACAGTAGGTGGAGGTGTAGGGTGACCAACACAACACACAGGACAGTGGGTGGATGTGTAGGGTGACCAACACAACACACAGGACAGTGGGTGGAGGTGTAGGGTGACCAACACAACACACAGGACAGTGGGTGGATGTGTAGGGTGACCAACACAACACAGACAGTGGGTGGAGGTGTAGGGTGACCAACACAACACACAGGACAGTGGGTGGATGTGTAGGGTGACCAACACAACACACAGGACAGTGGGTGGATGTGTAGGGTGACCAACACAACACACAGGACAGTGGGTGGAGGTGTAGGGTGACCAACACAACACACAGGACAGTGGGTGGATGTGTAGGGTGACCAACACAACACACAGGACAGTGGGTGGAGGTGTAGGGTGACCAACACAACACACAGGACAGTGGGTGGATGTGTAGGGTGACCAACACAACACACAGGACAGTGGGTGGAGGTGTAGGGTGACCAACACCACACACAGGACAGTGGGTGGAGGTGTAGGGTGACCAACACAACACACAGGACAATGGGTGGATGTGTAGGGTGACCAACACAACACACAGGACAGTGGGTGGAGGTGTAGGGTGACCAACACCACACACAGGACAGTGGGTGGAGGTGTAGGGTGACCAACACCACACACAGGACAGTGGGTGGATGTGTAGGGTGACCAACACCACACACAGGACAGTGGGTGGATGTGTAGGGTGACCAACACAACGCACAGGACAGTGGGTGGAGGTGTAGGGTGACCAACACAACACACAGGACAGTGGGTGGATGTGTAGGGTGACCAACACAACACACAGGACAGTGGGTGGATGTGTAGGGTGACCAACACAACACACAGGACAGTGGGTGGAGGTGTAGGGTGACCAACACAACACACAGGACAGTGGGTGGAGGTGTAGGGTGACCAACACAACACACAGGACAGTGGGTGGATGTGTAGGGTGACCAACACAACGCACAGGACAGTGGGTGGAGGTGTAGGGTGACCAACACAACACACAGGACAGTGGGTGGATGTGTAGGGTGACCAACACACCACACAGGACAGTGGGTGGAGGTGTAGGGTGACCAACACAACACACAGGACAGTGGGTGGAGGTGTAGGGTGACCAACACAACACACAGGACAGTGGGTGGATGTGTAGGGTGACCAACACAACACACAGGACAGTGGGTGGATGTGTAGGGTGACCAACACAACACACAGGACAGTGGGTGGAGGTGTAGGGTGACCAACACAACACACAGGACAGTGGGTGGATGTGTAGGGTGACCAACACAACACACAGGACAGTGGGTGGAGGTGTAGGGTGACCAACACCACACACAGGACAGTGGGTGGAGGTGTAGGGTGACCAACACCACACACAGGACAGTGGGTGGAGGTGTAGGGTGACCAACACAACACACAGGACAGTGGGTGGAGGTGTAGGGTGACCAACACAACACACAGGACAGTGGGTGGATGTGTAGGGTGACCAACACATCCTACATAATAGAACACAGAATTGCAGCAGCTGTGCATATTAAGCATATTTTTTTTTATTGCAGGTGCAAGGGGCGTTCTACGTGCTATGTGTTGGTATTATTTTGGCCACCACCTCACTACTGACAGAGCTGCTGTTTCACACCTGCGTAACCTCAGCTGCACATTCGTATAAGTTCTCCAATTGTAACTAGTCCCTTTGGGTGTATGGAAGGGACCAGAAGACCCCAGGGTGTATGGAAGGGACCAGAAGACCCCAGGGTGTATGGAAGGGACCAGAAGACCCCAGGGTGTATGGAAGGGACCAGAAGACCCCAGGGTGTATGGAAGGGACCAGAAGACCCCAGGGTGTATGGAAGGGACAAGAAGACCCCAGGGTGTGTGGAAGGGACCAGAAGACCCCAGGGTGTATGGAAGGGACCAGAAGACCCCAGGGTGTGTGGAAGGGACAAGAAGACCCCAGGGTGTATGGAAGGGACAAGAAGACCCCTGGGTGTGTGGAAGGGACCAGAAGACCCCAGGGTGTATGGAAGGGACCAGAAGACCTCAGGGTGTATGGAAGGGACCAGAAGATCCCAGGGTGTATGGAAGGGACCAGAAGACCCCTGGGTGTATGGAAGGGACCAGAAGACCACAGGGTGTGTGGAAGGGACCAGAAGACCCCAGGGTGTATGGAAGGGACCAGAAGACCCCAGGGTGTGTGGAAGGGACAAGAAGACCCCAGGGTGTATGGAAGGGACCAGAAGACCCCAGGGTGTATGGAAGGGACAAGAAGACCCCTGGGTGTGTGGAAGGGACCAGAAGACCCCAGGGTGTATGGAAGGGACCAGAAGACCCCTGGGTGTATGGAAGGGACCAGAAGACCTCTGGGTGTATGGAAGGGACCAGGAGACCCCAGGGTGTGTGGAAGGGACCAGAAGACCCCAGGGTGTGTGGAAGGGACCAGAAGACCCCAGGGTGTGTGGAAGGGACCAGAAGACCCCAGGGTGTATGGAAGGGACCAGAAGACCCCAGGGTGTATGGAAGGGAAAAGAAGACCCCTGGGTGTATGGAAGGGACCAGAAGACCCCAGGGTGTGTGGAAGGGACCAGAAGACCCCAGGGTGTGTGGAAGGGACCAGAAGACCCCAGGGTGTATGGAAGGGACCAGAAGACCCCAGGGTGTATGGAAGGGAAAAGAAGACCCCTGGGTGTATGGAAGGGACCAGAAGACCCCAGGGTGTGTGGAAGGGACCAGAAGACCCCAGGGTGTGTGGAAGGGACCAGAAGACCCCAGGGTGTGTGGAAGGGACAAGAAGACCCCAGGGTGTATGGAAGGGACCAGAAGACCCCAGGGTGTATGGAAGGGACAAGAAGACCCCTGGGTGTGTGGAAGGGACCAGAAGACCCCAGGGTGTATGGAAGGGACCAGAAGACCCCAGGGTGTGTGGAAGGGACCAGAAGACCCCAGGGTGTATGGAAGGGACCAGAAGACCCCAGGGTGTGTGGAAGGGACAAGAAGACCCCAGGGTGTATGGAAGGGACCAGAAGACCCCAGGGTGTATGGAAGGGACAAGAAGACCCCTGGGTGTGTGGAAGGGACCAGAAGACCCCAGGGTGTATGGAAGGGACCAGAAGACCCCTGGGTGTATGGAAGGGACCAGAAGACCTCTGGGTGTATGGAAGGGACCAGAAGACCCCAGGGTGTGTGGAAGGGACCAGAAGACCCCAGGGTGTGTGGAAGGGACCAGAAGACCCCAGTGTGTGTGGAAGGGACCAGAAGACCTCAGGGTGTGTGGAAGGGACCAAACGACCCCAGGGTGTGTGGAAGGGACCAGAAGACCCCAGGGTGTATGGAAGGGACCAGAAGACCCCAGGGTGTATAGAAAGGACCAGAAGACCCCAGGGTGTATGGAAGGGACCAGAAGACCCCAGGGTGTATGGAAGGGACCAAACGACCCCAGGGTGTGTGGAAGGGACCAGAAGACCCCAGGGTGTGTGGAAGGGACCAGAAGACCCCAGGGTGTATGGAAGGGACCAAACGACCCCAGGGTGTATGGAAGGGACCAGAAGACCCCTGGGGTGTATGGAAGGGACCAGAAGACCCCAGGGAGTATGGAAGGGACAAGAAGACCCCAGGGTGTGTGGAAGGGACCAGAAGACCTCAGGGTGTATGGAAGGGACCAGAAGACCCCAGGGTGTGTGGAAGGGACAAGAAAACCCCAGGGTGTATGGAAGGGACCAGAAGACCCCAGGGTGTATGGAAGGGACAAGAAGACCCCTGGGTGTGTGGAAGGGACCAGAAGACCCCAGGGTGTATGGAAGGGACCAGAAGACCCCAGGGTGTATGGAAAGGACCAGAAGACCCCAGGGTGTGTGGAAGGGACCAGAAGACCCCAGGGTGTGTGGAAGGGACAAGAAAACCCCAGGGTGTGTGGAAGGGACCAGAAGACCCCAGGGTGTATGGAAGGGACAAGAAGACCCCAGGGTGTGTGGAAGGGACCAGAAGACCCCAGGGTGTATGGAAGGGACCAGAAGACCCCAGGGTGTGTGGAAGGGACAAGAAGACCACAGGGTGTATGGAAGGGACCAGAAGACCCCAGGGTGTATGGAAGGGACAAGAAGACCCCTGGGTGTGTGGAAGGGACCAGAAGACCCCAGGGTGTATGGAAGGGACCAGAAGACCCCAGGGTGTGTGGAAGGGACAAGAAGACCACAGGGTGTATGGAAGGGACCAGAAAACTCCAGGGTGTATGGAAGGGACAAGAAGACCCCTGGGTGTGTGGAAGGGACCAGAAGACCCCAGGGTGTATGGAAGGGACCAGAAGACCCCTGGGTGTATGGAAGGGACCAGAAGACCTCTGGGTGTATGGAAGGGACCAGAAGACCCCAGGGTGTGTCGAAGGGACCAGAAGACCCCTGGGGTGTATGGAAGGGACCAGAAGACCCCAGGGTGTATGGAAGGGACAAGAAGACCCCAGTGTGTGTGGAAGGGACCAGAAGACCCCAGGGTGTATGGAAAGGACAAGAAGACCCCAGGGTGTGTGGAAGGGACAAGAAGACCCCAGGGTGTGTGGAAGGGACCAGACGACCCCAGGGTGTGTGGAAGGGACCAGAAGACCCCAGGGTGTATGGAAGGGACAAGAAGACCCCAGGGTGTGTGGAAGGGACCAGAAGACCCCAGGGTGTGTGGAAGGGACCAGAAGACCACAGGGTGTGTGGAAGGGACCAGAAGACCCCAGGGTGTGTGGTAGGGACAAGAAGACCCCAGGGTGTGTGGAATGGACCAGAAGACCCCAGGGTGTATGGAAGGGACAAGAAGACCCCTGGGTGTGTGGAAGGGACCAGAAGACCCCAGGGTGTGTGGAAGGGACCAGAAGACCACAGGGTGTGTGGAAGGGACCAGAAGACCCCAGGGTGTGTGGAAGGGACAAGAAGACCCCAGGGTGTGTGGAATGGACCAGAAGACCCCAGGGTGTGTGGAAGGGACAAGAAGACCCCAGGGTGTGTGGAAGGGACCAGAAGACCCCAGGGTGTGTGGAAGGGACCAGAAGACCCCAGGGTGTGTGGAAGGGACCAGAAGACCCCAGGGTGTGTGGAAGGGACCAGAAGACCCCAGGGTGTGTGGAAGGGACCAGAAGACCCCAGGGTGTGTGGAAGGGACCAGAAGACCCCAGGGTGTGTTGAAGGGACCAGAAGACCCCAGGGTGTGTGGAAGGGACCAGACGATCCCAGGGTGTGTGGAAGGGACCAGAAGACCCCAGGGTGTGTGGAAGGGACCAGAAGACCCCAGGGTGTATGGAAGGGACCAGAAGACCACAGGGTGTATGGAAGGGACCAGAAGACCCCTGGGTGTATGGAAGGGACCAGAAGACCTCTGGGTGTATGGAAGGGACCAGAAGACCCCAGGGTGTGTGGAAGGGACCAGAAGACCCCAGGGTGTATGGAAGGGACAAGAAGACCCCAGGGTGTGTGGAAGGGACCAGAAGACCCCAGGGTGTGTGGAAGGGACTAGAAGACCCCAGGGTGTGTGGAAGGGACCAGAAGACCCCAGGGTGTGTGGAAGGGACCAGAAGACCCCTGGGTGTGTGGAAGGGACCAGAAGACCCCAGGGTGTGTGGAAGGGACCAGAAGACCCCACGGTGTGTGGAAGGGACCAGAAGACCCCAGGGTGTGTGGAAGGGACCAGAAGACCCCACGGTGTGTGGAAGGGACCAGAAGACCCCAGGGTGTATGGAAGGGACCAGAAGACCCCTGGGTGTATGGAAGGTACCAGAAGACCTCTGGGTGTATGGAAGGGACCAGAAGACCCCAGGGTGTGTGGAAGGGACCAGAAGACCCCAGGGTGTATGGAAGGGACAAGAAGACCCCAGGGTGTGTGGAAGGGACCAGAAGACCCCAGGGTGTGTGGAAGGGACTAGAAGACCCCAGGGTGTGTGGAAGGGACCAGAAGACCCCAGGGTGTGTGGAAGGGACCAGAAGACCCCAGGGTGTGTGGAAGGGACCAGAAGACCCCTGGGTGTGTGGAAGGGACCAGAAGACCCCAGGGTGTGTGGAAGGGACCAGAAGACCCCACGGTGTGTGGAAGGGGCAAGAAGACCCCAGGGAGTGTGGAAGGGACCAGAAGACCCCAGGGTGTGTGGAAGGGACCAGACGACCCCAGGGTGTGTGGAAGGGACCAGAAGACCCCAGGGTGTGTGGAAGGGACCAGAAGACCCCAGGGTGTGTGGAAGGGACCAGAAGACCCCAGGGTGTGTGGAAGGGACCAGAAGACCCCAGGGTGTGTGGAAGGGACCAGAAGACCCCAGGGTGTGTGGAAGGGACCAGAAGACCCCAGGGTGTGTGGAAGGGACCAGAAGACCCCAGGGTGTGTGGAAGGGACCAGAAGACCCCAGGGTGTGTGGAAGGGACCAGAAGACCCCAGGGTGTGTGGAAGGGACCAGAAGACCCCAGGGTGTGTTGAAGGGACCAGAAGACCCCAGGGTGTGTGGAAGGGACCAGACGATCCCAGGGTGTGGTGAAGAGATCAGAAGACCCCAGGGTGTGTGGAAGGGACCAGAAGACCCCAGGGTGTATGGAAGGGACAGAAGACCACAGGGTGTATGGAAGGGACCAGAAGACCCCTGGGTGTATGGAAGGGACCAGAAGACCTCTGGGTGTATGGAAGGGACCAGAAGACCCCAGGGTGTGTGGAAGGGACCAGAAGACCCCAGGGTGTATGGAAGGGACAAGAAGACCCCAGGGTGTGTGGAAGGGACCAGAAGACCCCAGGGTGTGTGGAAGGGACTAGAAGACCCCAGGGTGTGTGGAAGGGACCAGAAGACCCCAGGGTGTGTGGAAGGGACCAGAAGACCCCTGGGTGTGTGGAAGGGACCAGAAGACCCCAGGGTGTGTGGAAGGGACCAGAAGACCCCACGGTGTGTGGAAGGGACCAGAAGACCCCAGGGTGTGTGGAAGGGACCAGAAGACCCCACGGTGTGTGGAAGGGACCAGAAGACCCCAGGGTGTATGGAAGGGACCAGAAGACCCCTGGGTGTATGGAAGGTACCAGAAGACCTCTGGGTGTATGGAAGGGACCAGAAGACCCCAGGGTGTGTGGAAGGGACCAGAAGACCCCAGGGTGTATGGAAGGGACAAGAAGACCCCAGGGTGTGTGGAAGGGACCAGAAGACCCCAGGGTGTGTGGAAGGGACTAGAAGACCCCAGGGTGTGTGGAAGGGACCAGAAGACCCCAGGGTGTGTGGAAGGGACCAGAAGACCCCAGGGTGTGTGGAAGGGACCAGAAGACCCCTGGGTGTGTGGAAGGGACCAGAAGACCCCAGGGTGTGTGGAAGGGACCAGAAGACCCCACGGTGTGTGGAAGGGGCAAGAAGACCCCAGGGAGTGTGGAAGGGACCAGAAGACCCCAGGGTGTGTGGAAGGGACCAGACGACCCCAGGGTGTGTGGAAGGGACCAGAAGACCCCTGGGTGTGTGGAAGGGACCAGAAGACCCCAGGGTGTGTGGAAGGGACCAGAAGACCCCACGGTGTGTGGAAGGGACCAGAAGACCCCAGGGTGTGTGGAAGGGACCAGAAGACCCCAGGGTGTGTGGAAGGGACCAGAAGACCCCACGGTGTGTGGAAGGGGCAAGAAGACCCCAGGGAGTGTGGAAGGGACCAGAAGACCCCAGGGTGTGTGGAAGGGACCAGAAGACCCCAGGGTGTGTGGAAGGGACTAGAAGACCCCAGGGTGTGTGGAAGGGACCAGAAGACCCCAGGTTGTGTGGAAGGGACTAGAAGACCCCAGGGTGTGTGGAAGGGACCAGAAGACCCCAGGGTGTGTGGAAGGGACCAGAAGACCCCAGGGTGTGTGGAAGGGACTAGAAGACCCCAGGTTGTGTGGAAGGGACCTTAAGACCCCAGGGTGTGTGGAAGGGACCAGAAGACCCCTGGGTGTGTGGAAGGGACCAGACGACCCCAGGGTGTGTGGAAGGGACCAGAAGACCCCAGGGTGTGTGGAAGGGACAAGAAGACCCCAGGGTGTGTGGAAGGGACCAGAAGACCCCAGGGTGTGTGGAAGGGACAAGAAGACCCCTGGGTGTGTGGAAGGGACCAGACGACCCCAGGGTGTGTGGAAGGGACCAGACGACCCCAGGGTGTGTGGAAGGGACCAGAAGACCCCAGGGTGTGTGGAAGGGACCAGAAGACCCCTGGGTGTGTGGAAGGGACCAGAAGACCCCAGGGTGTGTGGAAGGGACCAGAAGACCCCTGGGTGTGTGGAAGGGACCAGAAGACCCCAGGGTGTGTGGAAGGGACCAGAAGACCCCTGGGTGTGTGGAAGGGACCAGAAGACCCCAGGGTGTGTGGAAGGGACCAGAAGACCCCAGGGTGTGTGGAAGGGACCAGAAGACCCCAGGGTGTGTGGAAGGGACCAGAAGACCCCAGGGTGTGTGGAAGGGACCAGAAGACCCCAGGGTGTGTGGAAGGGACCAGAAGACTCATCAACATTATGGCTCCACAATGTTCTTGATGATTCAGTTATTGCCACGCTATATAACAGGATCGCTCACACTTGTATTCATTATCATAAAATTTAACCTTTATGATGATTTTTATCTCTATTTTTCCTTAAATAAGGTAGGCGTTGACGTTCAATAAATTTCGACTTAATTTCTGCTCTTGCTCTCCATAATTACACTTTGATGAGTTTTCGGAACAGAAATATAATTTACAAGAAATGTGATTAAAGATCAAGTTTTGTGTGTGTGTTTTTATTATCCTTAAGGTCTACAGATTTTGTTGGTAAGAGAAATATATTACGCTAATTTAAATGTCTAGTGTTTGTTATTCCATTAAAAAGTTTTATTGTGAATACTTGGGAGGGGGAGGAGGGAGGAGGGGAGGAGGGAGGAGGGGAGGAGGGAGGAGGGGAGGTGGGAGGAGGGGAGGAGGGAGGAGGGGAGGTGGGAGGAGGGGAGGAGGGAGGGCTGTCGGGGGTTGTGTGCATGCAGGTGTCACAACTTCCCAGAACTTTTTGGCATTTGGTTGTTGAGTGGTTACAGCACATTTTCTATCAATCACATTTACTAGGGAAAATTCATGCCTTTATATATATATCCCCAATCGAATGAGAGAATCTAACCTGGGCCGGGTTCGATTCTCTCATCGAGGAAGTATTCTGTTTGTTAAATATAACTTGCGCATTCATGCAAGTGTGTGGTAAAAATAGGCACGAGTTTTCCCTAGTAAATATGATTAATAGAAAGTGTGTGTCTGATCTGTGAACATCATCTGGCGTCACTGAGGACTTGGGTTTCGCAGAAAAGCTGCCCGATTCCCAGTCCTTTTAATGATCTGATGGCAGTCAATTGGTTAGCACACTGGCTAGCCACCTGACTGGCCCCGCCTAGGTTCAATATATATATATATATATATATATATATATATATATATATATATATATATATATATATATGTATATATATACAATTTTCTTTTGCTTTTGCAAGCAAAGGTCAACAAATTAATCGAAACTGTGAACGCCAAGAATTCCGGACACCACCTACCAAAGGTTATTGGGGAATATAAACTTGGATATGCGTATG
This sequence comes from Procambarus clarkii, assembly GCF_040958095.1. Classification (NCBI taxonomy): domain Eukaryota; kingdom Metazoa; phylum Arthropoda; class Malacostraca; order Decapoda; family Cambaridae; genus Procambarus; species Procambarus clarkii. Next base: position 3,131,264 of record NC_091236.1, on the reverse strand, counting down.
GAAATGTCAAGACACACAAGCCTGGAAACTCACTTCGGCCAATCATCAGCCAGATACCCACACCCACGTACAGACTGGCGAAACGACTCAACGGCTTGCTGACTCCTCATGTCCCTTGCGCCTTCAGCCTGAAGTCTCCAAAGGAATTTGTTGACTTACTGCGGGGAACACGAGCCACAGGGATAAGAGCCTCGTTGGACGTAGAATCACTGTTTACCAACGTACCTGTGGATGAAACAATCGGGATGATAGCCGACAGAGTGTATCGTGATCCGGCCTGTACTCCTCTTGACATACCATAAAACACTCTAAGAAAACTACTCCAAGCTTGTACTAAAGAGGCACCCTTCTTGAGCCCGGATGGACACATGTATAAGCAAGTAGATGGGGTCGCCATGGGTTCTCCCCTAGGTGTCCTGTTTGCAAACTTCTACATGGGTACCATCGAGCAAAAAGTCTTAGTCGACATGAACTTGAAACCGGCCATATACTGCAGGTATGTTGACGACATTTTTACACAGGTACCTGATGTCAGACATCTGCAGGAGCTGAAGGAGGCATTTGAGCAGAATTCTGTGTTGCGTTTCACTTACGAGATGGAGAAGGATGGGAAGCTGCCCTTTCTAGATGTAACAGTCATGGAAAGGAGCGGAGTTTTCCACACTGCAGTCTACACTAAGGAAACGAACATAGGAATGTGCCTGAATGCCAACAGTGACTGCCCAGACAGGTACAAGAGGAGTGTTGTTAACGCTTACGTCGACCGTGCTCTCAGCCACAGCTCAGAATGGAAGCAAGTCGACGAAGAACTCTGTAGGGTAAGGCAGGTCAAAGTCAACAACGGCTTCTCCAATGGTTTCGTCGAAGACATCACAAGAAGGAAAGTGAAACGCCATGCAACCTCTGAAGAGACAACTAACACAACACCTATACCCCCTATTAGACTATTTTACAGGAACTTCTTTTCCACAGCTCATAAAACGGAGGAAAGGGTCCTGAAAGATATTGTTAATAGAAACGTTATCCCTACAGAGAAAAATCAGAGGATACAACTGACGATTTACTATAAAACCAGAAAAACAGCCAGCCTACTCATGAGAAACTCTCCAGACACAAAGCAGAACGCTTTAAAAGAGACCAACGTCGTCTATGCCTTCAAATGCCCTCTTGGGGACTGTAAGCTCCAAAAAACCCAGTATATAGGCAAGACAACAAAATCTCTTTCTAGGCGTTTAACGATGCATAAGCAACAGGGCTCCATTAAGGAACATATAATCTCTTCCCACAACCAAACCATCGCCAGAGAAATCCTAGTAAACAACACAGAAATCATCGATAGATACAGCGATAGCAGGCGGCTTGACGTCTGCGAGGCTCTACACATCAAGAAGTCAACACCAGCAATCAACACCCAATTAATGCACAACTATATTCTACCCACCTCAAGACTCCGCTCCAATATAAAAGCATCAAGAAATATGGACCAATAGGCTTTCTACAAATCACTTCCATTCAATACCCATTGTTTCGTGTTCTGTCTTGTGTTTAGGAATTTAATACCCTATTAATACCACCTCACCCCATCCACCTCACTCAAATGTAGATATAAACAAATCGAAGATGTATAAGTTCTATTCAGTTGCGTATGTGTAAGCTAAAGTCTTTGAAAATGTAATAAGTTTTACGAAACGCGGTCAAGTGTCGCGTCAGACTAGAAATAAAAATGAATTTTGGAGAATTGATTTTTGAATTACCACCGACAGTGAAAAGAAACGTACGAAAGATCGAGAAAATTCGTGTTAGAATTATTAATCTTACTTTTTCGGTCATATTTAATAATATATGTCTACAGGAAAGACTGCTACCAAAATATACTAATATTATATATATTTATATATATATATATATATATATAATATATATATATATTTATATATATATATTTATATATTATATATTTATATATACATATTTATATATACATATTTATATATACATATTTATATATATGTCGTACCTAGTAGCCAGAACGCACTTCTCATCCTACTATGCAAGGCCCGAGACCCTAGGTCTCGTTCTTAACCCCTCCAATCTTGAGGTTGTCTTTAGATGATTTCGTTATCTTTAGATGCTTTTGTGTCCCCGCGGCCCGGTCCTCGACCAGGCCTCCATCCCCAGGAAGCAGCCCGTAGCAGCTGTCTAACTCCCAGGTACCTAATTTACTGCTAGGTAACAGGAGCATCAGGGTGAAAGAAACTCTGCTCATCGTTTCTAGCTGGCGCCCGGGAATGAACCTGGGACCACAGGATCACGCGTCCAATGTTCTGTCCGCTCAGCCACCGGCTGAGCCAACCACATTGGCTTGCCGGCCACCACGCACTTTCCAAGTGCGAAATTATTACATCCAGTGAGGTAGTCATTAGTGCAGTGAAATCAGTTTTACCAGAAGCCTCAGGCATTAAGCCCACCGACAGCACACTACTTGGAGCACCTCTGGGCCACAATGCCATTGCTGCAGTCCTTGACGAAAAGTTTAACGACCTAAAGAGGATGGAAGAGAGAATAGGGGACTTGGACTCCCGTGATGCTCTCTACCTTCTCACAAAGTGCCTTACCTTGCCCAAGCTAACATACTTTTTAAGATGTACACCCACTTTTGGCAACCCACTTCTAAGTCAATATAATGAGCTCGTCAGGTCAATATTCAGGAAGGAACTCATCCTAGATCAGATGACAGTCAGTTGGACAAAGCAACACTATCAGTGAGATTTAGGGGGATAGGCATACGAAAGGCAACTGAGGAAGCACCTCCAGCATTCTTATCCTCATGTACAGCAGCCACCGAATTGGTAGGGCAGATCCTAGCAGAGCGTATGAGAAACACAGCGGGAACTCATAATCAAAAGTTCATCGAAGCAGCCAGACAATGGGAAACCACTGCACACCCTCTACCCCGACCACAAACCTCAAAAGACCACAAGCAAGCCCACTGGGATGGCCCCCTTAATTGAAAAGACTGCCACAACAATGCTTGAAAACGCAGATGCTGAAACAAAGCCCGCCTCCTAGCGGTAACAGCACCCAATGCCAGGAGTATTTTATTGCTTTGCCTTTGTTCCAATCGGTTCGGAGACTCTCGGTTCGTCTGGAAAATGTGCATCGAAGTTCCTAAAGGAATTGGGGGACAAATTGATCGGCGCTACAAAAGACCAGAGAGCAAAAAGTTTCTTGTTCCAGCGCTTCAGTGACGCGATTCAGAGGGAAAATGCCTGTTGCGTATTGGGCACGAGTCCAACTTCAGAGGAATTCGAAGAAGTGTTTGACTTGCAACAATGATCGGATCTGTCCGTGACTTTTATCAATATTTC
>NC_091236.1:3121245-3127396 GCF_040958095.1 Procambarus clarkii | reverse complement strand
TTATCCCTCAACCTTCGAAGAGGTGACCCCATGTGGACATGTGGTGTCACTCCTCAGACCTATGTGGTGGGTATGAGCCACATATCCTTAGTGCTATGGAAGCAGGGTAGGGAAGGAGGATGCTGAGACCTCTACCATGAACACCCCTCGAGACTATCATGAAAACTAATCACCGCGGAGACCCACACCACAGGTTGAGAATTGGTAAAATATAATACACTTCACTACATAAAAACAGAGACCCGCGCCATCAGTCAAAGCTTCTGCTTGCTCCCCTCCCTTCCCCTCTCCCCTATCCTCCCATCTTAAAAGCTCCGTCTCCTACCCAGTCAAGGGTAGGGAGGCCCCCATCCCTAGTCCTCCTCAACATATCCTTCTTACATACTGTTATTTATCTATATATCTATACACGATTAACTCTACGGCACATACTCATACATATTCATCTACTACTACTATTATTGATCACCTGTACACCTCACCTCTTCCTATACTTACACTTTTCCCCACAGCGACACACAACATACTACCCCTGGCAACACATAACCACTGAGCAACACCTGACACGCGCTGCCACGTGCGCCACAGATCTCCCGGGGAGACATAGACCACGCATTTACCTGCTTCAGGTGCAATTGCACACCTGTTGCAGGGCTTGCGCACGGTCTGCGTCTCAATTTACACTACTGTGTGTATGTATACTCACCTATTTGTGCTTGTGGGGTTGAGCTTTGGCTCCTTGGTCCCACCTCTCAACTGTCAATCAACTGGTGTACAGATTCCTGAGCCTACTGGGCTCTACATTTGAAACTGTGTATGGAGTCAGCCTCCACCACATCACTGCCTAATGCATTCCATCTGTTAACTACGCTGACACTGAAAAAGTTCTTTCTAACGTCCCTGTGGCTCATGTGGGAACTCAGTTTCCACCTGTGTCCCCTTGTTCGTGTACCACCAGTGTTGAATAGTTTATCCTTGTCTGCCTGGTCGATTCCCTAAGGATTTTGTAGGTAGTGATCATGTCTTCCATTCTCGTAAGGTGCATTTCCCGCAGCCTTACCTCGTAACCCATGCCCCTTAATTCTGGGACTAGTCTAGTGGCATACCTTTGAATTTTATCCAGCTTTGTCTTGTGCTAAACAAGGTACGGGCTCCATGCTGGGGCCGCATACTTCAGGATTAGTCTTACATATGTGGTATACAAGATTCTGAATGAATCTGAATTCTTCTGAATTAGACCAAGATTCTGAATGGTAACAGGTTTCTGAAGGCTGTCCTGATGTTAGCCAGTCTCGCATATGCCTCAGACGTTATTTTTTTTATGTGCACTTCAGGAGACAGGTTTGGTGTGATATCAACTCCTAGATCTTTCTCTCTGTCTGTTTCATTATATACTTCATCTCCTATTCTGTTCCCTGTGTCTGGCCTCCTGTTTCCACCGCCTAGTTTTAATACTTTGCATTTACTCGGATTGAACTTTAACAGCCATTTGTTACTTTGCATTTACTCGGGTTGAACTTTAACAGCCATTGTTGAACCATTCACTCAGTCTGTCTAGGTCATCTTGTAGCCTTCTACTATCATCCTCTGTTTCAATCCTCCTCATAATTTTTGCATCATCAGCAAACATTAAGAGAAACGAGTCTATACCCTCTGGGAGTTTATTTACATATATCAGAAACAGTGTAGGTCCAAGGACTGACCCCTGCGGTACTCCACTTGTAACATCTCGCCAATTTGAGACCTCACCCCTCACATTGACTCGTTGTCTCCTGTTGCTTAGGTACTCCTGTATCTAGTTGAGTACCTTCCCTTTCACTCCAGCCTGCATCTCCAGCTTTTTCACTAGCCTCTTGTGTGGTACTGTATCAAAGGCTCTCTGGCAGGCCAAAATATGGAGTCTGCCCACACTTTTCTTTTTGCCTGATTTGTAATGCCTGGTCGTTTAGTTCAAGTAACCCTGTGAGGCAGGACTTGTCATCCCTCAACCCATGTTGATGCTGTGTTACAAAGTTCTTTCGCTCCAGGTGTTCCACTAGCTTTCTCCGCACAATCTTCTCCATCAGCTTGCATGGTATGCAGGTTAGGGACACTGGCCTGTAGTTCAGTGCCTCCTGTCTATCCCCTTTCTTGTATTTCGGGACTACGTTAGCTGCTTTCCAAATTTCTGGCAGTTTCCCTGTTGCCAGTGATTTGTTATACTCTGTGGAGAGTGGCAGGCACAGTTCTTCTGTTCCTTCCTTTAGTAATCCAAGGGAAGATTCCAACTGGGCATATAGCGTTTGTCACGTCCAACTCTAGTAAACACTTCCTTACTTCCCCGTTGGTAATCTCAAACTCTTCCAGTGGTTCCTGGTTAACTATTCCCTCTCTTATCTCTGGATTTTTTCCTTGCTCTAAGGTGAAGACCTCCTGGAATTTTGTATTCAGTTCCTCACACACTTCCTTGTCGTTTGTAGTGAATCCTTCTGCCCCTATCCTTAATTTCAAAACCCGTTCCTTTACTGTTGTTTTTTTCTGATGTGGCTATGCAGCAATTTAGGCTGAGTCTTTGCCTTGCTTGCGATGTCATTTTCGTATTGTCTTTCTGTCTCTCTTCTCATGCTGACATATTCATTCCTGGCACTCTGGTATCTTTCTCTGCTCTCAAGTGTCCTGTTATTCATATAGTTTCTCCACACCTTTTTACTTTGCTGTTTAGGTAGCCTACATCTCTGATTAAACCATGGGTTTCTCATCTTCATTTCACTGTTTTCCTTTTGGACTAGGACAAACTTGTTTGCTGCTTCCTTGCACTTCTGCGTGATGTAGTCCATCATGTCTTTGGCCGTCTTTCCCCTGAACTCTGTTTCCCATGCTATATCTGTTAGGAATTTTCTTATCTCCTAATAGTTTCCTTTTCGGAATACCAGCCTTTTGTTTTCAGTACCTCTCCTCGAGTTCAATAACCCTTCTTCAATCAGGTACTCAAACGCCAGTACACTGTGGTCACTCATTTCTGCTGGGGTCTCAAAACCGATTTCTCTTATGTCAGAGTCGTTCAGAGTGAAAACTAGGTCGAGTCTCGCTGGTTCGTCATTTCCTCTCATCCTTGTGGGCTCTCTGACATGCTGGGTTAAAACGTTTCTAGTCACCACCTCCAACAGTTTGGGTCGCCTCGTATCCTCGCCTCCATGCGGTTCCTTTTTCTCCCAGTTGATCCTTCCGTGATTGAAGTTCCCTAATAACAGCAGGTGGGATCTATTTCTACAGGCAGCAGAGGCTGCCCTCTCAATTATAGTGTTACCTGCCATGTTGTTGTTGTCATATTCTTGACTGGGTCTTCTGTCATTTGGTGGAGGGTTATATATTACTGCTACTACTATTCTTGGTCCTCCTATTGTCATGGTGCCTGCTATGTAGTCTCTGAACCCCCTCACAGCCTGGGATAGCCATCTCCTTAAAACTCCATTCCTTTCTCATGACTAGGGCCACTCCGCCTCCTCCCCTACCTTTCCTCTCTTTCCTTATTACTGTGTACACCTGGGAAAGCACGGCATTCATTATGATTCCTGAGAGTTTTGTTTCAGTGAGTCCGATTACATCTGGGTTCACTTCTTGTGCTCTTTCCCTTAGTTCACTTGCCTTGCTTGTGATCCCACCTATGTTCTAGTACATTACCCTGAAACTGACTCTCTTCTGCTTCTCGGCTCACCATAGCCCATGCTACTTGGAACTTTTTGTTCCAAGTAGCGAATCTTAAACAACAACAATTCTGGTTCTCCTCTGGAGGGGGGGGGACCTGTGAGATCTGGGGTGAGCGGAAGGTGGGAGGATCTGGTACGGGGATACTGGTGGAGGAGGAAGGGATTGGGGAGTGTAGGAGAGGGGGAGGGTAGGGGGGTGGGTGAGAGTGAGAGGGGTTGGGGTGGGGAGAGTGAGAGGGGGAGGGTTGAGGGGTGAGAGGGGGAGGGTTGGAGGGTGTGGGAGAGGGGGAGGCTTGGGGGGCATGGGGGGATGGGGGAGAAGGAGGGGCTTGGGGGGTAGAAAAGGCGGGAGGGCTTGGGGGGTGTGGGGGAAAGGGAAGGCTGAGGTGGGTGAGGAAGAGGGGAGGGTTTAGGGGAGTGGTGGAGAGAGGAAGGCTTAGGTGGGGTGGGGGAGAGTGACGGGCTTAGGGGGGTGGGGGAGAACGGAGGGCTTAGGGGGTGGGAGAGATGGGAGGGCATGTGGGAGAAGGGAGGGTTCTGGGGATGGGGGAGAAGGGAGTTCCTGGGGAGAGGGGTGAGTGGGAGGAGGGGGGTGGGTGGGGGGGGGTGCCCTAGGTGGGTACTTTGTGGGGGGCTGTTAGGGGACGGGGCAGTTAGGGTGTCTGTTGGGTAGAATGTGGGGGTGGTGCTCCACTCCCTGAGGCTGTTGTACTGTTTGAGGAGGGTTCCCCACTCCCTTCTGGGATTGAAGGGTTCGGGGTTGTGGGTTTCTGATTCCTTTCTCACTCCCTGCGCTCCTTCCTCGCATCTGCTGCCCGCCTTCTCTCTTCCCTTGTCATATCCCTCTGCAGGAATATTTTTTTGAACTTCTGTATATATGCTAGACCGCTCTTCCTTGCTAACAGTTCCTCTTTCGTGTTCTCGCTCATGAATACCGCCTTTATCATTCGGTCTCTGTCCTTGTTGTGCTTTCCAAGCCTGAAAACCTTTTGAACATTTTGATTAGTTCCCTCCATTCTTAACTCTCTAAGGATCTCGGTAACTATGTTTTTGTTCTTGTCTCTCCGCTCCTTTGGGCTGGTCTCTATTTGCTCCTTAATGCCTGCTACTACTACTGTTCTTTTTCTCTCTAACAGCCGGCTAATACATCAAGCTGCTTCCTAAGAGGAAGCCACTTCCATGGCAACTTCCCTTACTGCAGACCTAGCTTCAAGGTTCTTTTTTAAGCAACTCTGCAAATGAGGGTTGTATTGTAAGATTCCCCCGCCACAGGAAAATTGGTGTGTGTATGTACTCACCTATTTGTGCTTGCGGGGGTTGAGCTTTGGATCTTTGGTCCCGCCTCTCAACTATCAATCAACTGGTGTACAGATTTCTAAGCCTACTGGGCTCTGTCATATCTAGTATGCATCATATCTAGTGTGTGTGTACTCACCTAATTGTATTCACCTAATTGTGCTTGCGGGGGTTGAGCTCTGACTCTTTGGTCCCACCTCTCAACCGTCAATCAACTGGTGTACAGATTCCTGAGCCTACTGGGCTCTATCATATCTACATTTGAAACTGTGTATGGAGTCAGCCTCCACCACATCACTTCCTAGTGCATTCCATTTACTAATTACTCTGCCACTGAAAAAGTTCTTTCTAATGTCGCTGTGGCTCATTTGGGTACTCAGCTTCCACCTGTGTCCCCTTGTTCGCGTCCCTCCAGTGTTGAATAGTTCATCCTTGTTTCCCCGGTCGATTCCCCTGAGGATTTTGTAGGTTGCGATCATGTCCCCCCTTACTCTTCTGTCTTTCAGTGTCGTAAGGTGCATTTCCCGCAGCCTTTCCTCATAACTCATGCCTCTTAGTTCTGGGACTAGTCTAGTAGCATACCTTTGGACTTTTTCCAGCTTCGTCTTGTGCTTGACAAGGTACGGGCTCCATGCTGGGGCCGCATACTCCAGGATTGGTCTTACATATGTTGTGTACAAGATTCTGAATGATTCCTTACACAGGTTCCTGAACGCCGTTCTGATGTTAGCCAGCCTCGCATATGCCGCAGACGTTATTCTCTTTATGTGGGCTTCAGGAGACAGGTTTGGTGTGATATCAACTCCTAGATCTTTCTCTCTGTCTGTTTCATTAAGTACTTCATCTCCTATTCTGTATCCTGTGTCTGGCCTCCACTTTCCACTGCCTAGTTTCATTACTTTGCATTTATTCGGGTTGAACTTCAACAGCCATTTGTTGGACCATTCACTCAGTCTATCTAGGTCATCTTGCAGCCTCCTACTATCATCCTCTGTTTCAATCCTCCTCATAATTTTTGCATCGTCGGCAAACATTGAGAGGAACGAATCTATACCCTCTGGGAGATCATTTACATATACCAGAAACACTATAGGTCCAAGGACTGACCCCTGCGGGACTCCTCTTGTAACGTCTAGCCAATCTGAGACCTCACCCCTCACACAGACTCG
>NC_091236.1:2998745-3118745 GCF_040958095.1 Procambarus clarkii | reverse complement strand
CAAACATTGAGAGGAACGAATCTATACCCTCTGGGAGATCATTTACATATACCAGAAACAGTATAGGTCCAAGGACTGACCCCTGCGGGACTCCACTTGTGACGTCTCGCCAATCTGAGACCTCACCCCTCACACAGACTCGTTGTCTCCTGTTGCTTAGGTATTCCTCTATCCACCGGAGTACCTTCCCTCTCACTCCAGCCTGCATCTCCAACTTTCGCACTAGCCTCTTGTGTGGCACTGTATCAAAGGCTTTCTGACAATCCAAAAATATGCAGTCTGCCCACCCTTCTCTTTCTTGCCTTATTTTTGTTGCCTGGTCGTAGAATTCAAGTAACCCTGTGAGGCAGGACCTGCCATCCCTGAACCCATGTTGATGCTGTGTTACAAAGTTCCTTCGCTCCAGATGCTCCACTAGTTTTTTTCGCACAATCTTCTCCATCAGCTTGCATGGTATGCAGGTTAGGGACACTGGCCTGTAGTTCAGTGCCTCCTGTCTATCCCCTTTCTTGTATATCGGGACTACGTTAGCTGCTTTCCAAATATCTGGCAGTTCCCCTGTTGCCAGTGATTTGTTATACACTATGGAGAGTGGTAGGCTCAGTTCTCTTGCTCCTTCCTTTAGAACCCAAGGGGAGATTCCATCTGGGCCTATAGCCTTTGTCACGTCCAACTCTAGTAAACACTTCCTTACTTCCCCACTGGTAATCTCAAACTCTTCCAGTGGTTCCTGGTTAGCTATGCTAAGAAACTTTGCCCATTTGTTTCTGCCTCGTGCGGGAATCGAACCCGCGCCACAGAATTACGAGTCCTGCGCGCTATCCACCAGGCTACGAGGCCCCTTGTGTGTGTGTGTGTGTGTGTGTGTGTGTGCGTGTGTGTGTGTGTGTGTGTGTGTGTGTGTGTGTGTGTGTGTGTGTGCTCACCTAATTGCTCACCTAATTGTGCTTGCGGGGGTTGAGCTCTGGCTCTTTGGTCCCGCCTCTCAACCGTCAATCAACTGGTGTACAGATTCCTGAGCCTATTGGGCTCTATCATATCTACATTTGAAACTGTGTATGGAGTCAGCCTCCACCACATCACTTCCTAATGCATTCCATTTACTAACTACTCTGACACTGAAAAAGTTCTTTCTAACGTCTCTGTGGCTCATTTGGGTACTCAGCTTCCACCTGTGTCCCCTTGTTCGCGTCCCACCAGTGTTGAATAGTTCATCCTTGTTTACCCGGTCGATTCCCCTGAGGATTTTGTAGGTTGTGATCATGTCCCCCCTTACTCTTCTGTCTTCCAGTGTCGTGAGGTGCATTTCCCGCAGCCTTTCCTCATAACTCATGCCTCTTAGTTCTGGGACTAGTCTAGTAGCATACCTTTGGACTTTTTCCAGCTTCGTCTTGTGCTTGACAAGGTACGGGCTCCATGCTGGGGCCGCATACTCCAGGATTGGTCTTACATATGTGGTGTACAAGATTCTGAATGATTCCTTACACAGGTTCCTGAACGCCGTTCTGATGTTAGCCTCGCATATGCCGCAGACGTTATTCTCTTTATGTGGGCTTCAGGAGACAGGTTTGGTGTGATATCAACTCCTAGATCTTTCTCTCTGTCTGTTTCATTAAGTACTTCATCTCCTTTACTGTATCCTGTGCCTGGCCTCCTGTTTCCACTTCCTAGTTTCATTACTTTGCATTTACTCGGGTTGAACTTCAACAGCCATTTGTTGGACCATTCACTCAGTCTATCCAGGTCATCTTGTAGCCTCCTACTATCATCCTCTGTTTCAATCCTCCTCATAATTTTTGCATCGTCGGCAAACATTGAGAGGAACGAATCTATACCCTCTGGGAGATCATTTACATATACCAGAAACAGTATAGGTCCAAGGACTGACCCCTGCGGGACTCCACTTGTGACGTCTCGCCAATCTGAGACCTCACCCCTCACACAGACTCGTTGTCTCCTGTTGCTTAGGTATTCCTCTATCCACCGGAGTACCTTCCCTCTCACTCCAGCCTGCATCTCCAACTTTCGCACTAGCCTCTTGTGTGGCACTGTATCAAAGGCTTTCTGACAATCCAAAAATATGCAGTCTGCCCACCCTTCTCTTTCTTGCCTTATTTTTGTTGCCTGGTCGTAGAATTCAAGTAACCCTGTGAGGCAGGACCTGCCATCCCTGAACCCATGTTGATGCTGTGTTACAAAGTTCCTTCGCTCCAGATGCTCCACTAGTTTTTTTCGCACAATCTTCTCCATCAGCTTGCATGGTATGCAGGTTAGGGACACTGGCCTGTAGTTCAGTGCCTCCTGTCTATCCCCTTTCTTGTATATCGGGACTACGTTAGCTGCTTTCCAAATATCTGGCAGTTCCCCTGTTGCCAGTGATTTGTTATACACTATGGAGAGTGGTAGGCTCAGTTCTCTTGCTCCTTCCTTTAGAACCCAAGGGGAGATTCCATCTGGGCCTATAGCCTTTGTCACGTCCAACTCTAGTAAACACTTCCTTACTTCCCCACTGGTAATCTCAAACTCTTCCAGTGGTTCCTGGTTAGCTATTCCCTCACTTACCTCTGGAATTTCTCCTTGTTCTAAGGTGAAGACCTCCTGGAATTTCTTATTCAATTCCTCACACACTTCCTTGTCATTTGTAGTGAATCCTTCCGCCCCTATCCTTAATCTCATAACCTGTTCCTTTACTGTGTGTGTGTGTGTGTGTGTGTGTGTGTGTGTGTGTGTGTGTGTGTGGTATGAGCCAACAAGTTAAGGTCTTCTATAACTGCTAAACAGGTCAGTACCCATCAACTCGGCCGAGGACTTGGCTCAGAGAGACACAGTTCCAGTCTTCAGAGAGAAGAGCACCGTCTACAACTTCATCATCGTGAGTGTCAACCTTTTCTCTCAACTGAGTTGAGTAGCTTGTAATATCTCTTATTATCTCTTTAATAATGAAATTGTCTGTGATATAATAATGTCAACCACTTGTATAACGATGCCCGTCTATTGCAAATTAAATAATTGTAAACATCTTATACAAATGCATGTGTACAGCTCATGACAGCTCATATATTTTATGATAATGGCTGGGTCTACTGTGTGTTAAGTCCCATATTATATATATATATATATATATATATATATTATATATATATATATATATATATATATATATATATATGAGACTTAACACACATACACAGTGTGTGTATGTGTGTGAGTGTGTGTGTGTGTGTATGTATATATTTATATATATTTAACAAACAGAACACTTCCCCTATGAGAGAATTGAAACCTTGTTACAGATGAATTAGTGAAGGAAATATTACCAGAATACCTAAGAAACTCCATTGGTATTCATGATCTCAAATTCGCAGACGGAGCCGGCCAGTGCGACAATCTTGCCAACCCTCACCCTCAAACAATTTTTCCCAACGACTGCAAACAGGCCAAATGGGATAGCCCCATAGACCATTGCCACAGCATTGCTGGAGACAGCGTCTCCGGAGGACAAAGTGCGCCTCCTAGCTGTGCAAGCTCCCCATGCCGGGGACTTCCTGTTGGCTATTCCTATTTACGCCTTGGGCACCCGTCTGGACCATAAGACTATAAATATTGGTGTTGCCCTGAGCCTTGCCGCCCCTATCTCCACCGAACACTGGTGTATCTGCAGCTATGAGTCGGCAGACCAATATGGCAGCCATGGTCTCATCTGTCGTAAGTCACCGAAAAAGATTGCTAGACATGAAGTTTGGCTTCAGTTGGGTGTCCAACAAAAAGGGATCCTCAGTTGTGCAGACCTGACCACAGTAACAAACGCCCAGACGGAGTCACCCTGACACAATAGAGTAATGGTAAGCAGGTCGTGTGGGACTACATGTGTGCGTCTACTGATACCTATCTACCTCGCAGTACAGCTGACGGAGGTGGGGTGGCCACATTCAGGAAGACCCAGAAAACTAACCAGTACAGGGACCTTTCTCTTTTGATTGTCATGCCATGTCATGCATGACGTGTGACCTTGTGTTGCATGACGTGTGACCTTGTGTTCCATGACGTGTGACCTTGTGTTGCATGACGTGTGACCTTGTGTTCCATGACGTGTGACCTTGTGTTGCATGACGTGTGACCTTGTGTTGCATGACGTGTGACCTTGTGTTGCATGACGTGTGACCTTGTGTTGCATGATGTGTGACCTTGTGTTGCATGACGCGTGACCTTGTGTTGCATGATGTGTGACCTTGTGTTGCATGACGTGTGACCTTGTGTTGCATGACGTGTGACCTTGTGTTGCATGATGTGTGACCTTGTGTTGAATGGACGTGTGACCTTGTGTTGCATGACGTGTGACCTTGTGTTGCATGATGTGTGACCTTGTGTTGCATGACGTGTGACCTTGTGTTGCATGACGTGTGGCCTTGTGTTGCATGACGTGTGACCTTGTGTTCCATGACGTGTGACCTTGTGTTCCATGACGTGTGACCTTGTGTTGCATGACGTGTGACCTTGTGTTGCATGACGTGTGACCTTGTGTTGCATGACGTGTGACCTTGTGTTGCATGACGTGTGACCTTGTGTTCCATGACGTGTGACCTTGTGTTGCATGACGTGTGACCTTGTGTTCCATGACGTGTGACCTTGTGTTGCATGACGTGTGACCTTGTGTTGCATGACGTGTGACCTTGTGTTGCATGACGTGTGACCTTGTGTTGCATGACGTGTGACCTTGTGTTCCATGACGTGTGACCTTGTGTTGCATGACGTGTGACCTTGTGTTGCATGACGTGTGACCTTGTGTTGCATGACGTGTGACCTTGTGTTGCATGATGTGTGACCTTGTGTTGCATGACGCGTGACCTTGTGTTGCATGATGTGTGACCTTGTGTTGCATGACGTGTGACCTTGTGTTGCATGACGTGTGACCTTGTGTTGCATGATGTGTGACCTTGTGTTGCATGACGTGTGACCTTGTGTTGCATGACGTGTGACCTTGTGTTGCATGACGTGTGACCTTGTGTTGCATGACGTGTGACCTTGTGTTGCATGACGTGTGGCCTTGTGTTGCATGACGTGTGACCTTGTGTTCCATGACGTGTGACCTTGTGTTGCATGACGTGTGACCTTGTGTTGCATGACGTGTGACCTTGTGTTGCATGACGTGTGACCTTGTGTTGCATGACGTGTGACCTTGTGTTCCATGACGTGTGACCTTGTGTTGCATGACGTGTGGCCTTGTGTTGCATGACGTGTGACCTTGTGTTCCATGACGTGTGACCTTGTGTTGCATGACGTGTGACCTTGTGTTCCATGACGTGTGACCTTGTGTTGCATGACGTGTGACCTTGTGTTGCATGACGTGTGACCTTGTGTTGCATGACGTGTGACCTTGTGTTGCATGACGTGTGACCTTGTGTTGCATGACGTGTGACCTTGTGTTGCATGACGTGTGACCTTGTGTTGCATGACGTGTGACCTTGTGTTCCATGACGTGTGACCTTGTGTTGCATGACGTGTGACCTTGTGTTGCATGACGTGTGACCTTGTGTTGCATGACGTGTGACCTTGTGTTGCATGACGTGTGACCTTGTGTTGCATGACGTGTGACCTTGTGTTGCATGACGTGTGACCTTGTGTTCCATGACGCGTGACCTTGTGTTCCATGACGTGTGACCTTGTGTTGCATGACGTGTGACCTTGTGTTGCATGACGTATGACCTTGTGTTCCATGACACGTAACATTGTGTTCCATGACGTGTGACCTTGTGTGCATGATGTGTGACCTTGTGTTGCATGACGTGTGACCTGTGTTGCATGGACGTGTGACCTTGTGTTGCATGACGCGTAACCCTTGTGTTGCATGACACGTAACATTGTGTTGCATGACGCGTAACCTCGGTATGGTAATCGGATGGTAATCTTGGGCATAGCATTTTACCAAATCACCTCATTCTTTGGGGCACACCACTTTGGGCCACTTTGGGGTGGTTCAAATAGCTTTCGGCTATCACCTCATTATGTCCGGTCGTGATGGTCAAGTGGATTCAGGCGTCTTGTACATACCAGTTGCGTTGCTCCTGGGAGTATGGGTTCGAGTCACTTCTGGGTGTGAGTTTCAGTTGCATATTGTCCTGGGGACCATTCAGGCTTGTTCGCATATATATATATATATATATATATATATAATATATATATATATATATATATATATATTATATATATATATATATATATATATATATATAAGTGGGAGAATTTAAAGAACTTAATACTAATAAATCAATGCATAAATACTCGTAATAAGGCAAATAGGACTCTGGGGACTTATTTGTCGAAGCGTTAGTAATAAGACACCTGGTGTCGTTCTTCAGCTATATATATTGCTCTTGTTAGGCCCCATTTAACGAGATTGTGGGTTCTGCGCCTCAACCTCACCGATGACTATCGAGGCGCGGACAGTCATTAGTGAGACGCAGAAGTCGATCAGTGAGGCACAGTCACAGTGAGAGGCTGTGTTTGCTGGAGTTCCGATTGTGTTTTGATACTAATGATGGAAGGTTTATTTGAGTGAACTGGTGCTAGTGAGGGAGCTATGTGAAGCTTTAAGGGCAGAGATGGAGTCCATGAGGGACGAGCTACGACCGCTGAAACAACGTCAAGAGTAAACAAAGGAGGAGAACATTATTAGAAAGTCTTCATCTTGGAATGCCGCATAGGACAGGGGTCCTGACATGGCCTCTTATAGATATCCTAAAACTTAGGATTCCTTCGGGACTCCGCTGGTGACGCATCGCCAGTCGAGACCTTCAACCCCTCACAGTGACTCGCTGTCGTCTGTTGCCTTAGGTACTCCCATATCCAATGGAATACCTTTCCTTGCACTCCTGCCTGCATCTCCAGCTTTTGCACTAGTCTCTTGTGCGGTATTGTGTCAAAGGCTTTCTGGCAATCCAAAAATATGCAGTCTGTCCATCCCTCTCTTCCCTGCCTGATTATTGTTGCCTGATTTTGTGTTGAAGGGAGGGCATGTAGGAGTGGCGAGGTGAGTAAATAACGCTGTCCTTGCGGCATGGTTCATCGGTATAGCCCTTCTGTAGCTAATTCCATAGCTGTTGTTAATTGGTTTAATATGGGGTAAATAAATAGGAGATCCTGTATGGTCTTCGGTATGATTTACGGAGATCTCTGTATGTCCAGATATGATAACACCTCCCTAAAAATAAAGGCCTTCTGCATTTTTAGTCTTATGTTCCCTATGCAAGTTTTCTAATAGAAATAATATTTTAAATGGGATTTAATATTATATACTTGAAACTTGGATTAAAAACGTCATCACAGAAACGGTCTTATCCAGGAAGATCAAGGATGGCTGGCTGATGAAGTTACTGTTCATTAGGACGTACTGTGTCCCGTACGCGTTATCCAGGTACACGAATTTAGGGAGGACAGAAGCCTGCAGTGACCGAGGTAACGAAAAACTACAATGACAGAAACAGAGCGTCGAAAAAAGAGCAAAACGCTTTGTTTTAGTCATACTTTATACTACTGTCAGTGACGCAGCTGGACGTGGACGTTGCGGGCAGATAGGTCAGCAACGCAGCTGGACGTGGGACGTAGCTGGGCAGATAGGTCAGTGACGCAGCTGGACGTTGCTAGATCGACCCATAATAATAATAATCATTTATAGTAATCGGCCAGTCAGTCAGCTTGACGTTGGTAGTCTAGTAAGCTTGACGTGGTAGTCCAGTAAGCTTGACGTTGGTAGTCCAGTCAGCTTGACGTTGGTAGTCTAGTAAGCTTGACGTTGGTAGTCCAGTAAGCTTGATGTTGGTAGTCCAGTAAGCTTGACGTTGGTAGTCTAGTAAGCTTGATGTGGTAGTCAGTAAGCTTGACGTTGGTGTCTAGTAAGCTTGATGTTGGTAGTCTAGTAAGCTTGACGTTGGTAGTCTAGTAAGCTTGATGTTGGTAGTCCAGTAAGCTTGACGTTTGGTAGTCCAGTAAGCTTGACGTTGGTAGTCCAATAAGCTTGACGTTGGTAGTCCAGTAAGCTTGACGTTGGTAGTCCAATAAGCTTGACGTTGGTAGTCCAGTAACCTTGACGTTGGTAGTCCAGTAAGCTTGACGTTGGTAGTCCAGTAAGCTTGACGTTGGTAGTCTAGTAAGCTTAACGTTGGTAGTCTAGTAAGCTTGACGTTGGTAGTCTAGTAAGCTTGACGTTGTTAGTAGGTAAGGTGAGGAAAACTAATACTGTGAGAGCCAAACAACAGTAGCGAGAGTCGCCATCTAATTATAGATTCCTAGAACGAGTTTCATTGAAATCTTTTTTGGCCAATGTTTATTAATCCTCTCATAACACCTTCAGTATATTTGAAGCAAGTAAGCGGGTACTAGCCGAGGCTCGAACCCGCGTCATGTTGCAACATACTAAAACTAGCTCCCTGTCAAGCTGGTCTATATAAAAAAACTGGACCACATGTCAGGCTGGCCCATACACACTCGCCCCGCACCTCGCGAGTCCAGGACAAAGGTGATTGACTTTGCGCTTTCTTATCAGACTGACCCCTTATTCAAATTAGCACCATATCAAGCTGACCCCTACCTTGAGGTTACCTTGAGGTGTTTCCGGGGCTTAGTGTCCCCGCGGCCCGGTCGTCGACCAGGCCTCCTGGTTGCTGGACTGATCAACCAGGCTGTTGGACGCGGCTGCTCGCAGCCTGACGTATGAGTCACAGCCTGGTTGATCAGGTATCCTTTGGAGGTGCTTATCCAGTTCTCTCTTGAACACTGTGAGGGGTCGGCCAGTTATGCCCCTTATGTGTAGTGGAAGCGTGTTGAACAGTCTCGGGCCTCTGATGTTGATAGTTCTCTCTGAGAGTACCTGTTACACCTCTGCTTTTCAACGGGGGTATTCTGCACATCCTGCCATGTCTTCTGGTCTCATGTGATGTTATTTCTGGGTGCAGGTTTGGGACCAGCCCCTCTAATATTTTCCACGTGTAAATTATTATGTATCTCTCCCGCCTGCGCTCAAGGGAGTACCCTACTGAAATTAGCACCATATCAAGCTGACCCCTACTGAAATTAGCACCATATCAAGCTGACCCTTACTAAAATCTCGGCTACAGGTATTTACTTAGTTATATTAACCTAGTTGTGCTTGCGGGGTTGAGCTTTGCTCTTTCGGCCCGCCTCTCAACTGTTACTAACTACTAATTGTTTTTTCCTTCACACACACACCCAGGAAGCAGCTCCGTAACAGCTGTCTAACTCCCAGTATCTATTTACTGCTAGGTAACAGGGGCATTAAGGGTGAAAAAAACTTTGCCAATATGTTTCTGCCTGGTCCGGGAATCTAACCCAGGGCACAGAATTACGAGTCCTGCGCGCTGTCCACTCAACTACCAGACCCAGGTGTGTTACCGTCTGGTGCTCACCGAGGTCTAAGCCAGGACTGTTACCCTATGGGTAGTTTCACTTGACTGTACTCCAAGAGATTTATTCAATGAGCCCCATGTTAAATGTGGGGGAAATGGCCAAAGGAGTACAGAAGATCCTAGATTGTGTATAATATTAACATATTGTCACAAAGTAAAACATGTAAAGATAATATCAATAGACAACAAGGAGGAGGCTGCCTCAGTCTTGTGACTTTAATTATGTGCTGGCATATGTAATATCAGTATATGTTAGGATAGGTTATGTGCTGGCACATATAATATCAGTATAGGTTAGGTTAAGTTAGCTTAGGTTAGGTTATGTGCTAGCATATGTAATATCAGTGTAGGCACAAAGTCTTCCAATCCTCACAACAGATGGGTTCGTTCTCGACTCACAATCGAGAATTCTGGATTAGAATCCCACGCGGAATATAAATGGTTAGGCTAATTTTCTATCACCTAATGTACCTGTTCACCTAGCAGTAAGTACCCAGGAGTTAGTCAGCTTGTTGTGGGGTTTTATCCTGGGGGTGAAGATCAGTAATTCGACCTGGAGGGGGGAGGACCTTTATATAAGCCTAACGTGTCCAAATACACACTGGATGCCTGTTCCCCGTCGTGATGAATTAATTATTATTATTATTATTATTATTATAAAAATAAATATGGACACATTATCCTCACAGAGCCCTACTGAAAATGTTTATCCACAGAGAAAAAGTATTAGGCTGAACAAAAAATAAGATATGAAACATGGACTCTCACTATATTTTTAATGCTCTGTATTACTTAAAATGTCTGTTATCCTGCTTGTACATCAGCGCAACCAATGGCTGTTTAAATATCTGGCGTTGTAAAACCACGCTGGGTCATCCCCCTCAAGCCTTCCTCCGTCCAACAATCTTGGTTTAGACACTGATGGCACCTGCATGCTGATTCTTGCCCTGAATAATACATGTTCAACCAGCTCTTTTGAAAATTCTCTCAATATTCACATCTATTAACACTAGGATACATAAAAGACTAGCAAATATAAAATAGTCCACTTTTCATTAACAAAACTTTTTTCTTAATTCTACAGTTAGAAATAATCGTCATATATATTGAGGAACTATTTAGCTGGTGGGAGGAATAATGGCGACCTTTGGTCTGCCAACACTCAGCCGACTCGACGCCACTCCCTACACACAACATATTACATAACTATTATATTCGTAATAGTATCAACATCTTCTCTAATCTGTGACTCTCCTCCTCCAGGAGCAGGAGAGAGGTGTCCTCGGGAAGCTGAAGTCTAAGATGATCTCAGTCAAATCTACGGACCTTACCAGCTGGAAGTTCCTCAGTAAGGTGGCGGACGGTACTTACGCTCTCGTAGGTCAGTATCAACAGTTCTGTTAAGACCCAACAACATTTTATGTAAATACTTCAGACCGTTGAATGAAGTGTGTGTGTAAATGTCAATAAGACCTTAGTGCAAATTTTTTACATTTTGTGAATTCACTTACCTCTATATAGTCGTAATGGCTTGGCGCTTTCTCCTGATAGTTACATTCCGTTCCCTTGTAATCTCGAAGGGGTAAGGTTTCTCATCTAACTTCGAAGCCGCACACCCAGCCACAAGACATGGGTGGCATGGCCCCCTTCGCAGTAACCCTACAATAAAATACTGAAACTATGTAGGTGGTCTATAAAATTTTAAAACAGATATCATAAAAGACAGACATGCAACAAGGCAAATAATGTCAGATGCCCGCACAGTGTAGACACCGCTAACATGGATGTGCACACGGTAACGTAATACTCGTGGGCGGGCAAGCCTGGCTTTGCTCTAGCCAGGTCCTCAGAGCATGAGGGAACAAGTGACTGTCTTTCTCCAGCCCTGGCTTATCCAGTGGAAAATTACCTGTGGGATATTATTTTATATATATATATATATATATTTAAATAATATACATACATATATATATATATATATATATGTCGTACCTAATAGCCAGAACGCACTTCTCAGCCTACTATTCAAGGCCCGATTTGCCTAATAAGCCAAGTTTTCATGAATTAATGTTTTTTCGTCTACCTAACCTACCTAACCTAACCTAACCTAGCTTTTTTTGGCTACCTAACCTAACCTTACCTATAAATATAGGTTAGGTTAGGTTAGGTAGGGTTGGTTAGGTTCGGTCATATATCTACGTTAATTTTAACTCCAATAAAAAAAATTGACCTCATACATAGAGAAAAGGGTTGCTTTATCATTTCATAAGAAAAAAATTATAGTAAATATATTAATTCAGGAAAACTTGGCTTATTAGGCAAATCGGGCCTTGAATAGTAAGCTGAGAAGTGAGTTCTGGCTACTAGGTACGACATATATATATATATATATAATATATATATATATATATATATATATATACATATATATATAACTAAAAACTCACACCCCAGAAGTGACTCGAACCCATGCTGCCAGCACTACTCTGCTGGCGAACAGGATCCCTTAACCGCTCTACCAACACGACACACATGGTTTCTTCCCGAGAATTACTGGATGAGCAGGTTGATTGTGAGACACATACACCAACACTGCACACATCATGGTGGGGTTGTAAATACCCTCACCTCACTGAGACAGAGTACTGGCTCCCACACCATCACCAGACTGGTAAAACTATATTGAAATCATGTGTTGTCTGCAGAAGGTATGATGCTCAGTGTCCTTACCCAGGAACTTCACCACTCCTGCGGGAATGAGTAGTACACTTTCGTCCATTTGAGACCAAAGGTGTAGAATTCACAGGTGCTATACCAAAAATTATAGCGTCGGCATTACACGCGTAGGGTCCACGGTTCTAGTCTCCTAGAGCCCAGGTGAATGAAAGGTGCTATAACACTTATAGTGTCGGAAAACCCGACACCATTTAATAATAATACATGCAACAGGCAGATACTATTGCTGCAGTGTTGTATACACAAGTTACCCATAGAAAATGTAGCTTGTAGTGGAATTTTCCGTCAATAGAAAACGGGATATCATTACCACATAGTACTATAAATTCACCAGCTATTCTGTTGGGAATTATTCTGAAATACATTAGTCTTTGGACTTTTACCATCATAAAAACATCTCATTTGAATTAACTTAATTATCAGTATCAAAATAGAGTAAATGTGACCCTTCTATCACTTACTGACATCTGGACAAAGTAGGCGAGTAGCATCCGAGCAGCGGTGGTGAAGAGGTCAGCCATTGTTTGTTAAGACCAGAGGCGCAGGGGAGCAAATTCAGCTCCTATAATTTGTCCTGGACAAAGAGTTATGGAGATCAAAGTGTTCTACCATCATCAACATGCTGTCAACATAAAAAAGGGAAGTGTCCTACCAAAACCCGTTTATCTAATCATTTCTGGCCAATTAATGTTTGGTAGATAAGGGCGAACCGGTTAGGATGCAAACGAGCCTCTTAATAAAGGCTTAATAAAGGTAATTAAACCTTGGTCCTTATTATTTAATATACAGTGTTTTCTCTGATATAGCTGTAATATATTAGGATTCCGGCTTTATAGCTAGTGCCCTTTGACAGGAACAAGAAGAGGAAGCAAGACTTGGTACATCAGTTACTTGGGGTGTAGGAAGCTAGCCTCACACAAGGATAATTTGGTGTCTACATCCTAGTTATACCTGGTGGACTAAGCCTGCTGTACAATAAGACAAGGAACCTCCTCAATTTATATACTAATATATGTAGTTTAATACTGTAGTTTGATTGGCTGCATATATATAAATTTAATATAAACCCCCCTAATGTGTAAGGATCGATTTGTGAGATTATTGCAGAAATACAGTCCACTTAACATCATACTAATTGCTATCGAAATATATAAATTAACGTAATATAAATTCTATATAAATTCATATAAATTAAATAAATATAAATCTCACAGGTCGGTTCCCATATATAGGCACCAAAGACAGAAGCCAATCAAGGCAATATCTGCCTGGTTTACTTGTGTAACTACTCGAGGAGATCACCTGGAAGTGACTCCTGTCATGAGTGCTAGGAGTCCAGACTTTCCGCAGGTTTGCCGCTTGCAGATCCTGCCACCATGTTGATGATTTCAGACAACGAGTCCAACTTGGTGGCTGGCGAGGCATGAATCCTTGCTAAATAACCGACCACTGACTTATCTATTGGAAGACTTCTCCCAACACTAACCTTTTAACCCTATTCATCTGATGTATGGAGGATCTCTGGCTCCAGTACTATCCTCCATAGTTGAAAAATCCAGAGATCCATTCTACGTCGGGAAGTGACTTGGTTCAGGGATATATACATGTTTCCTGAGTTATAAGTCGGTGGAATGACAGCTGGACTAGGTAGTATTAACATCTTGACGTTTACACCATTATGAGGCTAACTACCCGTGTAAAGGAATCAATATACAACCTGACGATATTGACCTAGTTGACTGTGATGGCCTGCATTCAGAGAAGCCTTTAGGTCATATGTCTGTCCATTCTGATAGTTGAATGGACAGCGCTTCGGATTCGTAGTCCTGAGGGTCCGGATTTGATCCCCGGTGAAGGTGGAGACAAATGGGCAAAATGTTTCTTTCACCCTGATGCCCCTGTTACCTAGCAATAGGTACCTGGGAGTTAGAGAGCTGCTACGGGCTGCTTCCTGGATGATGGGGGGGGGGGGGAAGGTGTAACAAAAAGGAGACCTGGTCGAGGACCGGGCCGCGGGGACGCAAAGCCCCGATGTCATCTCAAGATAACTCGGACAGCCAGGGGAAATCTAGAAAATAGTGAAAGTGCAGTGCAATGGCACCACTAGCCTCACAACAATAGTTATGTTTGATAACATACAAGACATTGAAATCAAACAGAATTTTGTGTAAACTTGATATCAACAAAGAAAACTAAGACACACAGGTCTTACCATTCACCGGAAAATGGATATTCAAAGCCTTCGAATACAAAGTTTTGAGCATCATCCATTCAACTGCTGATCAATTTTCTCTCAAATTTACTTAATTAAGGTAATTTGAAGACACTGCAAAAATCATGAAGTGTACAGACAGTGTAACATTTGACACGCTGAATGGAAATGTTGCAGTAGATTGATTTAGATCATTTTGAGATGCAATTAATTGATTAACAAATCCGCTCAATTTAGAGGCAAAAATTTGTCGATTTAACTGAACTAGAAAATTGTGAAGAAACCGGTTAATGAAATATTGAAATCGAATATTGAATATTAATATTGAAATCGAAATCGGTTAAAACACTAACGCAGAAAAGGAAGTTTTGACGTTTCACGATGTAGTCCATCCTGAAACTTTTGTCGGAAAAATATCGAAATTGCCAGTATTTACAGTATTTGTATCGACATATTCAGGCGAGTCATTGTTTTCAGTGATGAACATTGTGAAGTCTGGGAGCTGACCAACCCGTTCTCGCACTTTCTTACAGTCAATATTGACTTATTAAATAAATGCATATGCATATATGGCCATACTAATTTATTGTGAATATTTTAGTTTACCTTGAAAGGCTTCATAGAAAACACCGACCTTACCTAACCTTCTTAGTATGTTAAGATAAGCATTTTATTGCTTCGTAATTACAATTTTTACTTAACCTATACCTATAATAGGTTAAGTAATAATTGTAATTATGAAGCAATAATATACCTATAATAGGTTAAGTAATAATTGTAATTACGAAGCAATAAGATGCTTATCTTAACATACTAAGAAGGTTAGGTAAGGTCGGTGTTTTCTATGAAGCTTTTCAAGGTAAACTAAAATATTCACAATAAATTAGTATGTCACATGTGCACGTATTTAATAAGTCAATATTGACAATACGAAAGTGCGAGAACGGGTTCAGCTGACTTACTGATGAAACTATTGCTGCATGTATAGTTTTCAAAAGAAGCAAATATAATTCTGATATCAAGTACATCATTGTTGGTGTGGCAGCAAAAGTCTCACTCAGAGTGAAATAACCTCATTTTTACCCATCCAAGTGGTTGGGCACCATTCCTTCCCCCGCCGTATCCCAAATCCATATCCTGACCCCTTCCTAGTGCTATGTAGTCGTAATGGCTTGGTGCTTTTCCCCCTGATAATTCCGTCTCCCCTTTTTTTTTTACTTTCGTTTAAGTTGTATAATATGAACTAAAGTTAATAATTTCACATTTCTTATTGTTCATAAAATTACATATTATTTATAAATAGTATTATTTTTTAATTGTCTTATTAAAAAGCTAATATTAATTAGTTTTACAGGCTACCTAAAAATGTTTTACATTTATTTCAATATCTCTGCTATAATTTCGTTAATAGTAAACAAATAAATACACACTTATATAAGCAAGTGGACTTATTTTCCTTAAAAAGTTCATTGGTGTTGTTAATAATTCATTAATTTTACATCTTTGAAATTACTAGTTATTAATAGCAAATAATTCCTAAAGTTATGTCAGTTATAGCAATTCTGCGGAAAATGATTATGATAATTCTATTCTTAAGTAGACCATGAGAAATTATTATGATAATTCAGTTATTAAGTAGACTGGGAAATTTTCCCACCAAGTTCTATATAATTTTACCTAATTTCCATTTAATAAATTATTTAATCTCATTAGGAATTATTAAAGCTAATATATTAAATAAGTTTTTAAATAATACTAGGCATTTGCAGCCTTTTTATTCTTCAATAATTATGATTTCTTTCAAGCTTACGTGACGATACAACATATATATAAACTTTATATATAGTTTTGTACATAACAAATAACATTTAAAGATTTATTTTGTGTAATAATGCATCTAAGGATAACTATGAAACTTAAAACTATTTATTAAGTTTGAAATTGGATTGGAATGTGATGTGAATTGAGAGGGTCGCCACCAGCATCGTGTACTAGCGCGAGGGTCCGCGTCGGATCCCATAACGTTAAACAGGTGCTCATGTATATAGCATTTGATGCACTTTCATTAAGTACATGAGAGTGCCTTGTACAGACACGCAGAGCTCGGTGGTTGGCGGCGCCCAGCAGTACGAGAGGAGAGGACAGCCCTGCAAGTTCCACCTGGCCAAGGAATTTGTTCGCGTCGACTATGATGCCTTCGCCTTCCCTCGCAACAGCTTCCTCATTCACCAGTTTAATAAAATGTGAGTGATGTTGTCTGTTAGAGATGTGAGTGATGGTGTCTGTTAGAGATGTGAGTGATGGTGTCTGTTAGAGATGTGAGTGATGTTGTCTGTTAGAGATGTGAGTGATGGTGTCTGTTAGAGATGTGAGTGATGTTGTCTGTTAGAGATGTGAGTGATGTTGTCTGTTAGAGATGTGAGTGATGGTGTCTGTTAGAGATGTGAGTGATGTTGTCTGTTAGAGATGTGAGTGATGTTGTCTGTTAGAGATGTGTGCGATGTTGTCTGTTAGATATGTGAGTGATGTTGTCTGTTAGATATGTGAGTGATGTTGTCTGTTAGAGATGTGTGCGATGTTGTCTGTTAGATATGTGAGCGATGTTGTCTGTTAGATATGTGAGTGATGTTGTCTGTTAGAGATGTGTGCGATGTTGTCTGTTAGATATGTGAGTGATGTTGTCTGTTAGATATGTGAGTGATGTTGTCTGTTAGAGATGTGTGCGATGTTGTCTGTTAGATATGTGAGCGATGTTGTCTGTTAGAGATGTGAGTGATGCTGTCTGTTATGATGTGAGTAATTCTGTCAGTTAAAGATGGGCTCGACATTGGTAGTATCCCTGCAGATATCTAAAGTTAAATACACGGGAAAGAAGAAAGATACACTAATTTACTGATCTCATAAGATCTATAATAATAATAATAATAATAATAATAATAATAATAATTATTATTATTATTATTATTATTATTATTATTATTATTATTATAGAAGAATTCGTTGTTGTGGAAGTAAGAGTGGAAGTAATGACAAGAGTAACAGCAGCAGTCTTAAATGTTTGTATTAATTGTATACGTTCCCCAAGTTTACAATAATAATTAATTATATGAATAATTCCCTGGATATGGTTGGAAAAAGTTATCTTCATATCTTTGTTATTGTTCATGATATTGTAGTTTATATACTGATATGTTGCTCCGGGACCTTGTGTTGCATGACGTGTGACCTTGTGTTGCATGACGTGTGACCTTGTGTTCCATGACGCGTGACCTTGTGTTGCATGACGTGTGACCTTGTGTTGCATGACGTGTGACCTTGTGTTGCATGATGTGTGACCTTGTGTTGCATGACGTGTGACCTTGTGTTGCATGACGTGTGACCTTGTGTTGCATGATGTGTGACCTTGTGTTGCATGACGTGTGACCTTGTGTTGCATGACGTGTGACCTTGTGTTGCATGACGTGTGACCTTGTGTTGCATGACGTGTGACCTTGTGTTGCATGACGCGTAACATTGTGTTGCATGACGTGTAACCTTGTGTTGCATGACGCGTGACCTTGTTTTGCATGACGTGTAACCTTGTGTTGCATGACGTGTGACCTTGTGTTGCATGACGTGTGACCTTGTGTTGCATGACGTGTGACCTTGTGTTGCATGACGTGTGACCTTGTGTTGCATGATGTGTGACCTTGTGTTGCATGACGCGTAACATTGTGTTGCATGACGCGTGACCTTGTGTTGCATGACGTGTAACCTTGTGTTGCATGACGTGTGACCTTGTGTTGCATGACGCGTGACCTTGTGTTGCATGACGTGTAACCTTGTGTTGCATGACGTGTGACCTTGTGTTGCATGACGCGTGACCTTGTGTTGCATGACGTGTAACCTTGTGTTGCATGACGTGTGACCTTGTGTTGCATGACGTGTGACCTTGTGTTGCATGACGTGTGACCTTGTGTTGCATGACGTGTGACCTTGTGTTGCATGACGTGTGACCTTGTGTTGCATGACGTGTGACCTTGTGTTGCATGATGTGTGACCTTGTGTTGCATGACGCGTAACATTGTGTTGCATGACGTGTGACCTTGTGTTGCATGACGTGTGACCTTGTGTTGCATGATGTGTGACCTTGTGTTGCATGACGCGTAACATTGTGTTGCATGACGTGTAACCTTGTGTTGCATGACGCGTGACCTTGTTTTGCATGACGTGTGACCTTGTGTTGCATGACGTGTAACCTTGTGTTGCATGACGTGTGACCTTGTGTTGCATGACGTGTGACCTTGTGTTGCATGACGTGTGACCTTGTGTTGCATGATGTGTGACCTTGTGTTGCATGACGCGTAACATTGTGTTGCATGACGTGTAACCTTGTGTTGCATGACGCGTGACCTTGTTTTGCATGACGCGTGACCTTGTGTTGCATGACGTGTGACCTTGTGTTGCATGACGTGTAACCTTGTGTTGCATGACGTGTAACCTTGTGTTGCATGACGTGTGACCTTGTTTTGCATGACGTGTGACCTTGTGTTGCATGACGCGTAACCTTGTGTTGATGAGTGTTACCTTGTGTTGCATGACGCGTAACCTTGTTTTGCATGACGTGTGACCTTGTGTTGCATGACGTGTGACCTTGTGTTGCATGACGTGTGACCTTGTGTTGCATGACGTGTGACCTTGTGTTGCATGACGTGTAACATTGTGTTGCATGACGTGTAACCTTGTGTTGCATGACGCGTGACCTTGTTTTGCATGACGCGTAACATTGTGTTGCATGACGCGTAACCTTGTGTTGCATGACGCGTAACCTTGTGTTGCATGGCGCGTGACCTTGTGTTGCATGATGCGTAACCTTGTGTTGCATGACACGTAACCTTGTGTTGCATGACACGTGACCTTGTGTTGTATGACGCATGACCTTGTGTTGCATGACGCGTGACCTTGTGTTGCATGACACGTGACCTTGTGTTGCATGACACGTGACCTTGTGTTGCATGACACGTGACCTTGTGTTGCATGAAACGTGACCTTGTGTTGCATGACGCGTGACCTTGTGTTGCATGACACGTGACCTTGTGTTGCATGACACGTGACCTTGTGTTGCATGACACGTGACCTTGTGTTGCATGAAACGTGACCTTGTGTTGCATGACGCGTGACCTTGTGTTGCATGACACGTGACCTTGTGTTGCATGACACGTGACCTTGTGTTGCATGATGCGTGACCTTGTGTTGCATGACACGTGACTTTGTGTTGCATGACACGTGACCTTGTGTTGCATGACACGTGACCTTGTGTTGCATGATGCGTGACCTTGTGTTGCATGACACGTGACCTTGTGTTGCATGACGCGTGACCTTGTGTTGCATGACGCGTGACCTTGTGTTGCATGACACGTGACCTTGTGTTGCATGACGCGTGACCTTGTGTTGCATGACGCGTGACCTTGTGTTGCATGACACGTGACCTTGTGTTGCATGACGCGTGACCTTGTGTTGCATGACACGTGACCTTGTGTTGCATGACACGTGACCTTGTGTTGCATGACGCGTAACCTTGTGTTGCATGACACGTGACCTTGAGTTGCATGACGCGTGACCTTGTGTTGCATGACGCGTGCCGTGACCGGGGGTGGAGCAGCATGAGGAACCTGCGTCATGGAGGCTTCATCACCCACATGCAGGCCCGGCACTACTCCCTGTCCTGTGACACTCTCCCCAGACGACCAGGACCTCAACCCATGTCCCTCACTCAGGTATGTCACTCACTCTCAGGTACGTCACTCTCTATCTGTCTCTCAGGTACGTCACTCTCTGTCTCTCAGCTACGTCTCTCTCTCTCTCTCTCAGGTACGTCACTCTCTCTCTGTCTCTCAGCTACGTCTCTCTCTCTCTCTCAGGTACGTCTCTCTCTCTCTCTCTCTCTCAGCTACGTCACTCTCTCTGTCTCTTAGGTACGTCACTCTCTCTGTCTCTCAGCTACGTCTCTCTCTCTCTCTCTCAGGTACGTCTCTCTCTCTCTCTCTCTCTCTCAGGTACGTCTCTCTCTCTCTCTCTCTCTCTCTCTCAGGTACGTCTCTCTCTCTCTCTCTCTCTCTCTCTCAGGTACGTCTCTCTCTCTCTCTCTCTCTCTCTCAGGTACGTCTCTCTCTCTCTCTCTCTCTCTCTCTCTCTCTCTCTCTCTCTCTCTCTCTCTCTCTCTCTCTCTCTCAGGTACGTCTTCTCTCTCTCTCTCTCTCCTCTCTCTCTCTCTCTCTCTCTCCTCTCTCTCTCTCTCTCTCTCTCTCTCTCTCTCTCTCTCACTCTCAGGTAAGTCTCTCATACGTGTAAGTCACACACTAACTCAGTCACACACATTAACTAACACTAACGTTACTTACTCTCACTCATATTCGATATAAAAGCAGAGAAATTGATGTAACGATGACCAGATTAAGGCTGGGACACACCAAACTAGCAGCACACAGCTCTAAGTACAGAACAGACATCAACGAACTCTGTACTCACTGTCAGGTGCCTGAAACAGTCGAACACTATCTCCTGCACTGCTTCCGACATTATAGTGCCAGAGTAAATTTCAAACAAGTCTTTATCGCACTTAAAATACCCTTCACCATCGAGCATATATTAGGTGGAGGTGACCACTCGTCACAAGAAAAATACCAAATAGTCAAAGCACTGGCTAAATATCTCCAATCGACCAACAAATTGGGTCACATGTGACCCGCGCCACATTTATACCTGGCGCCACCAACAGCTAAACACAGACAACAACTGCCTCGTCGCAACACCAAGGATCAGCTGACGCCATAAACACAACACACCGCCCTACGGTGCGGCAAGTCTCCCTACAACACACACCTCTGTTTTAATCACCGTTCCTCTATCTACAGCACAAAGCAACAAGCACCTTGGTAGCTCCGATCATCTTCAACATAAACGCGTCCAACAACATCAGTACTGGTGCAGTCATCGGGAGGACAAACCCTTCATGCAAACTGCACCTACTATCAACAAGAAGAAGAAGAAGAGATGTCCCACTCCCTCTCACTCATGCACTCTCATTCAGGCACTCTCACTCATGCATTCTCATTCGGGCACTCTCACTCATGCATTCTCATTCGGGCACTCTCACTCATGTATTCTCATTCGGGCACTCTCACTCATGCATTCTCATTCAGAAACTCTCAATCATGCACTCTCACACATGCACTCCCACTCATGGACTCTGCAGAATTCATGCTGCAGAAGTTCCAGAGATAAGAGAGGGAACATCAAGCCAGACACCACTAGAGGAGTTGGTGATTACCAGTGGGGAGGTGAGGAAGCATCTGCTAGATTTGGATGTGACAAAGGCTATAGGCCCGGATGGAATCTCACCATTGATTCTAAAGGAAGGAGCAGAAGCCCTGTGCCTACCACTCTCCATGGTGTACAACAAATCACTGGTAACAGGTGAACTGCCAAAAATTTGGAAGACGGCCATTGTAGTCCCAATATACAAGAAGGGTGATAGGCAGGAGGCACTGAACTACAGGCCAGTGTCCCTAACTTGCATTCCATGCAAGATGATGAAGATTGTGCAATTAAATGAAAGGGAAGTTACTCCACTGGATAAGGGAGTACCTAAGCAACAGTACACATCGCGTCACCGTGAGGGATGAGGTCTCGGAGTGGCGGGGAGTCACCAGTGGAGTCCTTGGACCTATACTGTTTCTGATATACGTAAATGATTACCCAGAAGGAATTGACTCGTTCCTCTCGATGTTTGCTGCTGACGCAAAAATTATGAGGACAAACTGAAGGAATGGTTCTACAAATGGCTACTAAAGTTCAACCCAAGCAAATGTAAGGTAATGAAACTAGGAGGAGGAACTGGGAGGCCAGTCACTGGATACCGAATTGGAGATGAAGTCCTTCACGAAACGGACAGAGAGAAAGATCTAGGAGTTGATATCACGCCAAACCTGTCTCCAGAAGCCCACATCAAAAGAATAACATCAGCGGCCTATGTGAGGCTGTCTAACATCAGAACGGCTTTCAGAAACCTGTGCAAGGAATCATTCAGAACCTTGTATACCACATATGTAAGACCAATCCTGGAGTATGCAGCCCCAGCGTGAAGCCCGTATCTAGTCAAGCACAAGACGAAGCTGGAAAAAGTCCAGAGGTATGCCACTAGGCTAGTTTCAGAACTAAGAGGCATGAGTTATGAGGACAGGCTACGTGAACTACACCTCACGTCGCTGGAAGACAGAAGAGCTAGGGGAGACATGATCACCACATATAAAATTCTCAAGGGAATTGACAGGGTGGACAAGGGTGGATTATTTAACACAGGCAGTACACGCACAAGGGGACACAGGTGAAAGCTGAGTACCCAAATGAGCCACAGAGACATTAGAAAGAACTTTTTCAGTGTCAGAATAGTTAATAAATGGAATGCACTGGGAAGTGATGTGGTGGGGGCTGACTCCATACACAGTTTCAAATGTAGATACGACAGAGCCAAGTAGGCTCAGGAATCTGTACACCAGTTGATTGACGGTTGATAGGCGGGACCAAAGAGCCAAAGCTCAACCCCCGCAACCACAACTAGGTGAGTACTAGATGAGTACACGCACACACACACACACACACACACACACACACACACACACACACACACACACACACACGCACACACACACATCAGAGTGGCGAGGTGTCACCAGCGGAGTCCCACAGGGCTCTGTACTTGGACCCATTTTGTTTCTAATATATGCAAATGATCTTCCAGAGGGTATAGACTCATTCCTCTCAATGTTTGCTGATGATACAAAAATTATGAGAAGAATCAAGACAGATGAAGATAGACAGAGACTACAGGATGACCTGGACAAACTGGAGGAATGGTCTAGAAAATAGCTGCTAAAGTTCAACTCAGGAAAGTATAAAGTAATGAAATTAGGTGACGGGGGCAGAAGGCTGAACACAAGGTACCATCTGGGAGGTGAAATCCTTCATGAGTCAAATAGAGAGAAAGATCTGGGGGTTGATATCACACCGAACCTGTCCCCAAAGGCCCACATGAAAAGGATATCATCTGCGGCATAGCTAGATTGGCAAACATAAGAACTGCCTTTAGAAACTTAGGTAAGGAATCGTTCAGGACCCTGTTTACCAATTATGTCAGACCAATCCTGGAATATGCAGCTCCTGCCTGGAGTCCATATATAGTTAAACACAAGACAAAGTTAGAGAAAATTCAGTGGTATGCCACCAGACTTGTCCCTGAACTGAGAGACATGAGCTACGAGGAAAGGCTGAAGGAGCTGAACCTCACATCCCTGGAAAACAGAAGAGAAAGGGGAGACATGGTAACCACCTACAAAATTCTCAGGGGAATTGACAGAGTGGTCAAAGACAACTCTTCAGCACGGGTGGAACACGATCAAGGGGACACATGTGGAAAGTGAGTACCCAAATGAGCCACAGAGACATTAGAAAGACTTTTTTCAGTGTCAGAGTAGTTGGTAAATGGAATGCACTAGGAAGTGATGTGGTGGAGCCTGACTCCATACATAGTTTCAAATGTAGATATGATAGAGCCCAGTAGGCTCAGGAATCTGTACACCAGTTGATTGACAGTTGAGAGGCGGGACCAAAGAGACAAAGCTTAACCCCCGCAAGCACAAATAGGTGAGTACACACACACCTCCAGACCAATCCTGGAGTATGCGGCCCCAGTGTAACAGTAGTACTGTTAATATAGAAAGACCATAGATGTAACATTGAAAGTTGGTAGTGAGTTGGGGGGTGACCTAACTGGTAGCCTAGATCATCCCTAGGGATTAGTGTAGAAAACGGTGGCGCCACTCTCCTCCAGTGACAAAACATCAAACTAGGAGAATTATGAATGTATTACAGAATTAGGAGGAATTATCAATCATGGGTAAGTTCTTATGTTAAAAACTAACGTCAATTGGGTATAAGGAATAAGTCTTGGATGGTATCAAAGAGACGGTTGACGTCAGTAAGATTTGAATATATGTAAGACACATGTGTCGTCACTGATAAATAGATACCTACAAACTTATTTGTTAAATCATGTAAATTAGTGTAATACAAGTGCTACTGATTATTGTAATTAGCCTGGCTCGAGGATCTAGAGAATGCCCATGTTGTTTTGGAATTAGAAGTCATCTTTAGTGACAAACACTGGATTTTAGTTATTAATTTCAAAGATTAATTTGGCAACGAGCCTCGGGTCAGCCTCTGAGAGGTCAGGCAGGGCTTGAGGGAACAAGGAAATTTTAGTGAAGGCTAGCCATCAACTCCCCTCCGTGGTGCCTCCTTGCCGTGGTGCCTCCTTGCCGTGGTGCCTCCTTGCCGTGGTGCCTCCTTGCCGTGGTGCCTCCTTGCCTTGCTCACGTACACCTCCCTGGGACCTGTGTGGGTTGCCTTTGCCCTCTCTCCTGCCCCCCTCTTGGGGTGGCGTACGTGCAGAAGGGCGCCACGTAGGGTTCTTGTGAGCCATCGGACCACCCACTGGATGGGTCGCCCGTCAGGGGCCGTCCAGAGTGGATGGTTGGGTGTCTAGGCTGGGGCGATGGGGGAATGGGGGTCTTAGCACCATTGTGGGAGAATGGACGTTGTAGTAGGACTTCCCTGTTGAAAAGGGGGAGCACCGCTGGGGACGACACACCCTTCCTGCACAGGCCCGCGCTCGGCCTCCCTGGCTGCCCTGGTAGGTGGTATCCCTTGGTTCCAGGTCCCAAACTTTTGAAATTGTTTGCTGCATGGATGACGACACGACTTCTCTACCCAGGCTCATGGGGTGGGCGACCAGGCCCCTGAGTCGGACCGTCCTGGAAGGCCGGGCTCTGTAGCCTCCGCTACTGGGCCCGGTTTAGGCCCAGACCGGACTCTTCCTCCCTGCTCCCCTCCCTCCTCTGTGGTTGGGTCGAGCCCCAAGCCTGCTGTGGTGAGCGCCTCGTCCCCTTGCACGGCTCCATCTCTTATTGTGACTACTGCGCCTTATGACCCGTCTCTCTCTAAAGGTTCTCATCGCTGTCCCCGCTACGGCCGCTCTCGTATGCTCCCTTCACATACTAATTCATACCATGCTTTGTTTGGTCTTGCTACATGGACTAAGTACTTTGATCTCCATCCTTTAGATTCAACCTCTCCTGACGATTTTTCCCTTCATAGGCATCTTGTAGATCCAGTAGATGCCTCTGTCACCTTCAACCCCACCCGTCTTGGTACCCGTGTCGTTGCTGCTGCTTCTCAGGATGCAGCTGCTCGATTGGCCGCCTTATCCTGCATTGGCGAGACCCGTGTTTGGGTCTCCAAGAAGGCTCGGTTAAATGCCAGTGTTGGGACTGTTCTCCTCCCGCACCATGTTGCAACCGGTGTTAGAAATCTAAAAGACTGCCACGAGGATATCAAGCATATCCTCGAGGCCCAGGGTCATTCTCTCCTTCAGGTGGATACCGTTACCCGTCTCCCTCGTGGTCGTCGCCGTCAGCCCCTTCGGGTTGCAAAGATTACCTTTGATGGTAGGACCCTTCCGCCCTCTTTTATTCTTGCTAGTGCCAGATGCTCCGTTCAGGAGTATATTCCATCTCCACGGCTCTGTAATAAGGGCTGGAGGTTTGGGCATGGTGCCCTCAAGTGCTCTAGTCCTGTCTCCTTCTGTCCCATGTGTGGAGGCGAGGGTGACTAAGTTGGAGTGCACTTCTCCCCAGGCCCACTGCCTCAATTGCAGTCAGGGCCCACACTACCTTCTCCTGCACGTGTATTCGTTACAAACTTGAGGCAGCCGTCCTCATCTTGAAGCACCGGGACCGTTTGTCTTTTCCGGAGGCTAGGCGCCAAGTTCATCATCTCCCTCCTTTCGCTGGCGTCTCTTATGCTCGCGTGGTGCGCTCTTCCTCTTCTCGTCCTTCCCACCTTCCTCAGTCTCACAACTGTTTCCAAGCCTTAGACCCGGACACGCCCACCACCTCCTCCCCCTGTTTCCTTCCGTTCTGTCCTGGAGGGTCCCCCTCCTGGTTCTCTGTCTAGGGCTCCCCTTCTTTGTACCCAGTCTGTCATGTCTGATGTGTCTTCTTTCTCCTTTCCCTCTGGTCCTCCTTCCCATCCTTCTTCCCCATCTCTTGGTTCTCCGCGCCGCCTGACTGTGCGGGACGATGTCCATCACTCTCCTGGTGGTCAGGTTGTTCGCTCTCGCTCTTCTTCTATTGAGACGCTAGAGTCTGTTGCCCAGTACATTGTTGTGGGACACCTGTCTCTTTGAGTCAGAAGCGAAAACCTGGCTTTTCTCCTTCTTCCTCCTCGGTAGGTAAGAAGGCTTCGCTTTCTTCTTCGCCTCTTATCTCTGATTCTATCGTTCCTTCCCCTCCCGCTTTGGTGGCAGAGCTCCCTGTTCCTACTGTGGAGGTTTCTTTAGCCCCCGGTTCCGTCTCGGTTACTGCCCTTGCTGAGGTGCGCTCCCCCTCTTTCTGCCCCTCCTCCTCCTGCTCTCCTTGCCTGCCTCTCTCAGTTGTCTCCTCCTCCTTCTCCTCCAAACCCTGCTTGTCCACCTCTGGTCTGTCTTCCCACTCTTTTCCCTCCTTCTTTACTCAATTTACCCATGCCATCTAACCCTGACTTCGCTGACCCTGATCCTGACCCTGTGCTTCTTTAACGTGCTGTGTTCCTTTTTCACCTTTCTTTCTTCTTTATTCTCTGTTGTTATCCTTTCTCTTTTTGTCGATGTCTATTCTTCAGTGGAACATCCATGGATATTACGCCAATTTCCTTGACCTACAACTTTCAATTTCACAGTTTGCTTGGTGCTCGTCCTGGTCGCTTCCGTGGCTATTCTTATCCCCCCCCCCAACTGTTGCTGGGGCCCTATAACTCTTCTGCTCTCTTGATTTGCTCAGATGTTCCTTCGTCCCCTTACTTTTTTCATCACCTCTCCACTGTTCTGCTGCCCGTGTCTTTGTGCGTAAATGGTACACAGTTTGTTCCATTTATCTCCTCCCTAGTGTCCCACTTTCTCTTCCCGATCTTAAACACCTCTTAGACTCCTTGCCAGAGCCTGTGCTTATGCTGGGTGATTTCTATTCTCGTCATTCCCTTTAGGGTGATGTGCTGACAAACACCCGGGGTCGCCTCCTTGAACCTTTCATCCTCTCTTCTTCCCTGTCTCTTCTGAATTCTGGTGAGCCCACTCATTTGAACACTCGGACTCGCTCGCTTTCCTGTCTCGATCTTTCTCTGTGCTCGTCATCCCTTTCCTTAGATTTCGGGTGGCGGGTCCTTGATGACCTCCATGGCAGTGACCATTTTCCTATCCTTGTTACCTTTTTTCTTTTCACCCTCCTCTCTCTTTCCCTAGGTAGCGGTTTGCCGAGACTGACTGGCGCCTCTATACTCTCCATGCTACTATTTTCGACCTCTCCGTTCTGCCTCTCCCTCACGCCCTCCTTCTTTTTCATGACACTGTCTTTGACGCTGCCCTCCACTCTATTCCTCGCTCTTCCTCTCGGGGAACGCGGAAGTGGGTTCGTGCTTGGGCTGTCTGCTGTAAGCGTGCAGCCTGGAAGAGGCATCGCCGCCGTCTGACAGTTGAGTCTTTTCTACTGTTTCGGAAGGCAAATTCTAAATCAGGGGGTTACAGATTTATGAAACTGGTTATTGAACCACACTGATACTTGCTTACCGAAGAACAGAGACCCCAAACCACTCCGTGATAAAAATAAGACCGACCACAGCAACCACATTTTTGCTGCCGTCAGTCGATCAGCAATGGATACTGGAGTGCTTTCAAATAGTTGGGAGATCACACTGTAATCATTTTGTTATTGGAAAGGGGTTCAGCGTCACCTTTATTCGGGGGTGCAGCTCTAAACTGGCCTAGTTGTCATTAGTACACACACACACTCGAGCCGCCATGACTCCCCCACTCGTTCCTTGTTGTGGGATATTCCCCTAAATCCACCTTAGTGAGTTATTGTCTTCTGTCACCCAATTTGTAACCATGTGTGTGTCTCTCTCTCTCTCTCTCACCATCCAGAAAGCCTCATCGGGACAAGGGCGAAAATCAGCTATTAATATACAAACATTTATTACATGCAAACAAATACATGAAAACAATATATAAAAAGATAATATTACAGTGCAGCCATCCCTAGGCTCCTACAGACCAATAACACTCCAATATCACCTCGGGTCTCCTTCAAATAACCGTATTTGGCTGCTGCATGTTATCAGTTCGCAACCAACTGCTCCCTCATACATCAATGTGTCCATATGATTATCTGTTCTATTTCTCGAGGCCCACCCTTAAGAACATCTATTTGGGTCCACGAAAATCAGTTAGGCACTCCTGCAGATGCTGCTGCAAACGAAGACCCACCTGAATGTCTGTGAAGCTCCTACAAACGGCTACACAAAAGAAATGTGTAGCTCCCCTACACTTTAAGTTCAGCTCTATCCATGGAGTTCTATTCCTCAACTTGAAGTTCTGCTTCACCTTGAAATTCAGCTCCCACTTGGAGTTCACCATATAATCTTCTTCAGATGTGAGCTTCTTCACTACTTCTCCCTTACAAACCGAAGAATTCGAGACGTGAGGGCGCCCACTCTGGCGTTCCAACGTGGCATCACTCTCGGGTCGCCCAACAAAGTCACTTTAGGACTGCCTCTCACAACCTCTTTCCTCCTGACTTCAGCAACCAAAGTCGCCTGGCAGGCTCCACACAGAAATACCTGCTACCTCCACTCAAGGATATAACACATCAGAGTCCACAAAGACACGACCACCCACTAGGCGTCAGGTCATCTCTAATTTCTTCAGAATCACTGGGAAATGATGTACGTCGCGTCCTCGACAGCTTCCTCACCAGTTGTACACTGTAGCCTTCATTCAAACACTTTATCTAGAACCGTATTCTTCTATCTTCCCAGGATACAGTGACGTACGTCCATTCCTGACGACTGTGACCAACTCAAGTGAAGCATTACAATGTCCGCCAGCGTCACGTCACGTCACAAAGTGTCGACATCTTATGCCCCCTAACTTCTATAAGATGTTCATCCTCTGCCTGTATGCTTGTACAGGTTCAAATACCTCCAAGTTTTTCACAGATTAAGGAGCAAATTAAGAAGAAATACTCCCAACTATCAACAGTTGCCACAGAGCCAAAGTAGCAGAAGGAAGATCCACTGCGATATGGTACGAAACAAGCGACTGGGTACTAGATCTTTTAAGCCTGATAAAAAGATATCCAGAGACATTGCAGTAGCCATACACAGACTCAGACTTCATTACAAGTGCTGCTGGGAGGTAATAAACCAATAGTTAAAGAGTGCCATATCAGTGGAACAGAAGCAGAGGCGCCACTATTGCACTATTTACTGGAATGTGAAGATACTGAAGCCCTACACATCAAGTAAACATTAATCCACGACAGCAGCTGCATAGATGCACATTCCACAGCGACTACAATGATTAGAAAAGCCATTGAAGAATGGGACTCACTAGTGAACATTCTGCACTTACATCTGCCACCCAAGATAATGTATTAAAACAAGACTAAAACCAGTGCACTAAACAGAAGCCAAAAAAGAAACAGGGAAAAAGGAGGAAACCCCACCTCCATTTAAAATTTTTGATCCAATATCAGAGTAAGAAGGATATCACGAATAACCAAACTCAATTACGGGCTCACCAGACCCCTGGCTACATGGACATTTCGTTCCGAGTAGCTAATCTAAAACAATAACAATAGCTTGTATGCTTTAAAATCACTCGCTGACGTTTACTTAATAAATTTCCTTCCTCTGATATTTTAATCTCTGGTCAGGTGTGTAGAATAACTTTCACCTGGTAGACTCAACTTCACCAGTCTACCTGTGGTCATAACAAGGGTGACTAGTACCACATACACACCACACACGGGACAGTGGGTGGAGGGTGCAGGGTGACTAATAACACATACACGGAACAGTGGGTGGAGGGTGCAGGGTGACTACCACATACACACACACACACGGGACAGTGGGTGGAGGGTGCAGGGTGACTAATAACACATACACGGAACAGTGGGTGGAGGGTGCAGGGTGGACTACCACATACACACACACACGGGACAGTGGGTGGAGGGTGCAGGGTGACTAATAACACATACACGGAACAGTGGGTGGAGGGTGCAGGGTGACCACCACATACACACACACACGGGACAGTGGGTGGAGGGTGCAGGGTGACTAATAACACATACACGGAACAGTGGTGGAGGGTGCAGGGTGACTACCACATACACACACACACATGGGACAGTGGGTGGAGGGTGTAGGGTGACTAATAACACATACACGGAACAGTGGGTGGAGGGTGCAGGGTGACCACCACATACACATCACGTAGCTTTCTGTTGCATCGTCCAGACGAAACCATCTGGAAAAAAGTCAACTCCTGGGCTCACACTCACTACTGGAAACTGTCTCTTAACTTCTTTAATGTCAGCTCCTCTCACAAGCATCCGTTGACGATATCTGTCCAGCTGTGACGAAACGACAGGAGACAAACATCCGACCTCTCCGAATCTCAGGCATAAAGTAACCGGCCTAGGCAAATCCTTGTGCTTTCCTTGTGAGACGACATCAATCTTGCTTCGCTCTCATTGGTTCTCACAGTCTGTGCTATGTCAGTTACCATAGCAACTGGAGCCTCTAGCACGCAGAATCTCTGGGATTGCCCTATGTCTTGGTGGGAAGGATCCCTGGTCGTCCTGATGCCTCCTAACTGTAATATTAACTTCTTAACGACACAGAACACATTCATACTTGTTCATTACCTATTTTCATCTGATAAAATACACGGGAACGAGCGAAAAATACACATAGACACTCCTGCATCATCCACCACATACCTGCCCTCCCTCCTGCATCATCCACCACATACCTGCCCTCGCTCCCGCGTCATCCACCACATACCTGCCCCTCCCTCCTGCATCATCCACCACATACCTGCCCTCGCTCCTGCATCATCCACCACATACCTGCCCTCGCTCCCGCGTCATCCACCACATACCTGCCCTCCCTCCTGCATCATCCACCACATACCTGCCCTCCCTCCCGCATCATCCACCACATACCTGCCCTCGCTCCTGCATCATCCACCACATACCTGCCCTCCCTCCCGCGTCATCCACCACATACCTGCCCTCCCTCCCGCATCTTCCACCACATACCTGCCCTCCCTCCCGCATCATCCACCACATACCTGCCCTCGCTCCTGCATCATCCACCACATACCTGCCCACCCTCCCGCATCATCCACCACATACCTGCCCTACCTCCCGCATCATCCACCACATACCTGTCCTCCTCCCGCATCATCCACCACATACCTGTCCTCCCTCCCGCATCATCCACCACATACCTGTCCTCCCTCCCGCATCATCCACCACATACCTGCCCTCCCTCCCGCGTCATCCACCACATACCTGCCCTCCCTCCCGCGTCATCCACCACATACCTGCCCTCCCTCCCGCATCATCCACCACATACCTGCCCTCCCTCCCGCATCATCCACCACATACCTGCCCTTCCTCCCGCGTCATCCACCACATACCTGCCCTCGCTCCTGCATCATCCACCACATACCTGTCCTCCCTCCCGCATCATCCACCACATACCTGCCCTCGCTCCTGCATCATCCACCACACACCTGCCCTCCCTCCCGCATCATCCACCACACACCTGCCCTCCCTCCCGCATCATCCACCACATACCTGCCCTCGCTCCTGCATCATCCACCACACACCTGCCCTCCCTCCCGCATCATCCACCACACACCTGCCCTCCCTCCCGCATCATCCACCACATACCTGCCCTCGCTCCTGCATCATCCACCACACACCTGCCCTCCCTCCCGCATCATCCACCACATACCTGCCCTCCCTCCCGCATCATCCACCACACACCTGCCCTCCCTCCCGCATCATCCACCACATACCTGCCCTCGCTCCTGCATCATCCACCACACACCTGCCCTCCCTCCCGCATCATCCACCACACACCTGCCCTCCCTCCCGCATCATCCACCACATACCTGCCCTCGCTCCCGCATCATCCACCACATACCTGCCTTCCCTCCCGCATCATCCACCACATACCTGCCCTCCCTCCCGCATCATCCACCACATACCTGTCCTCCCTCCCGCATCATCCACCACATACCTGCCCTCCCTCCCGCATCATCCACCACATACCTGCCCTCCCTCCCGCATCATCCACCACATACCTGCCTTCCCTCCCGCATCATCCACCACATACCTGCCCTCCCTCCCGCATCATCCACCACATACCTGCCCTCCCTCCCGCATCATCCACCACATACCTGCCCTCCCTCCCGGATCATCCACCACATACCTGCCCTCCCTCCCGCATCATCCACCACATACCTGCCCTCCCTCCGCATCATCCACCACATACCTGCCCTCCCTCCCGCATCATCCACCACATACCTGCCCTCCCTCCCGCATCATCCACCACATACCTGCCCTCCCTCCCGCATCATCCACCACATACCTGCCCTCCCTCCGCATCATCCATCACATACCTGCCCTCCCTCCCGCATCATCCACCACATACCTGCCCTCCCTCCCGCATCATCCACCACATACCTGCCCTCGCTCAGACATCATCCACCACACACCTGCCCTCGCTCCTGCATCATCCACCACATACCTGCCCTCCCTCCCGCATCATCCACCACATACCTGCCCTCCCTCCCGCATCATCCACCACATACCTGCCCTCCCTCCCGCATCATCCACCACACACCTGCCCTCGCTCCCACATCATATACCACATACCTGCTCATGCTCCCGCACCATCCACCACATAAGCATTGCAGTCAACTGAAAAGAAGAAAGAAAGTATTTTTTAACACTACATACTTCCACTAAGTCCTTTAAAACATTCTTAGTATTGATCATTTCTCTTAGAACTGTATAAGAGTCAATACTCACTATGCATGGCAACCATTATCACTTGGATAGTGCGAGTAGTAGGGATGACAGTCTGAACACAAATATTTGGTTTTTGCAAAAGTCATGTTTAGGCTGTGGGGTTACCAAGTATATTTTGAAAAGTCATGTTTAGGCTGTGGGGTTACCAAGTATATTTTGAAAAGTCATGTTTAGGCTGTGGGGTTACCAAGTATATTTTGAAGAGTCATGTTTAGGCTGTGGGGTTACCAAGTATATTTTGAAAAGTCATGTTTAGGCTGTGGGGTTACCAAGTATATTTTGAAAGTCATGTTTAGGCTGTGGGGTTACCAAGTATATTTTGAAAAGTCATGTTTAGGCTGTGGGGTTTCCTGATAAATTTCCCAGTTTCCGATTTAGAGTTCAATGATTTTTATGGGGAAAATTCAGACCAAAAATAATTTCAGAGTTCATAGAAGTTTGTAATGAAATCTATATAAATAAAAATGGAAATGTTCGTTCGTTCAAAATCACTAATCTCCGAAAGTTCTTCACCGATTCCTTTGAAATTTTCACACAACGTTCCATTCGCATCCTAATAGGTTTTTATATACAAACTATATAGATGTCAGGTCTGTGACGGGGGGAAAACATGCTTTTTGGAAAACTGTGTCTTTTATATGTTTTTCATGTGAGAGAAATCTTCGATACCTCTTTACCCATTGCTTTGAAATTTTGATACAACGTTGCATTCGAATAGGCGCGTCCTTTTATACATCTACTATATACATGCCTCACCTGTGACAGGAAAAAACATGCATTTTTTTAAAAACAGCGCCATCTGTTGGACGTAAGAGCAACACACGCTGTAATCTCCAAAAGTTTTTCACCAATTGCTTTGACATTTTGACACAGCATTGCATTCGAATAGGCGCGTCTTTTTATATACCTACTATATAGATGCCACACCTGTGACAGGTAAAAACATGCATTTTTAAAAACAGCCCCATCTGTCGCATATAATAGCAACATGCACACTATACTAAATATGTCACGAATTCCATTTCAATGTTTCCGACTACATTAATAAATTTTATTTTCATAGATTTCGATTTATTTTATTTGTTATTGAATTATTTTGTGTGACATTGTGTTGGAATTGAGCTGTTTGATTACCATACCGTTCATTTCCTAAGTATCCTGTGACAGGTAAAACTATGCTTTTCGTGAAAAACAGCTCCATCTGTTGCATGTAAGAGCAACACACATGCTATACTAAATATATTACAATTCAATTTCAATGTTTCTGAATGCATTGGTAAATTTTCATAGATTTTTTATTTATTTTCATTTTGATTTAATTATTTTGTGTGAATTGCGTTGGAATTGAGCTGTGTTGTTTTCCATACCGTTCATTTCGTGAGTATACTTTATTTTTTTATTTTTTTCATATTTTCATTAAATTTTTTAACTGTTTTTCTTATATTTCAGTGATTGGAACATCAGATCAATTGATGTTCCCAATTTTCTGATGGGAACATCAGACCATTTGGGAAGGCATCGGACAAGGGAGTGGGGAATGGTGGGGATGACGAGGTGACGGAAGTGAGGGATGGTGGGGAGGACGAGGGGACAAGGGAGGGGGTAATGGTGGGAAAGGACAAGGGGATGGGGAGTTTGGGATGGTGGGGACGTGGAGAATGGAAAATTGTGGGGAGGACAAAGGGACAGGGGAGTGGGGCATGGTGGGGAGGACAAGGGGATGGTGGAGTGGGGAATGGTTGGGAGGCCGGGGAGACTGGTGAGGGGGGAAAGGTGGGGAGGACTGGGGGACAGGGAAGGTTTCTGTGGCTCAGCAACGCACATGTGTTGCTGAGCCACAGCACACGAGGCCGGGTACTGCTAGTTGTTATATAAAAAATCAGGGGCAAAGTCCGCTCCTGTCGTACTGAAAATATACTCTGTGGTCATAAGCAGATATTTTTTAAGAATGTCGCCGCTGAGCTCTTAAAGGTTTCTTATGGGGAAAATTCAGACCAAAAATCCCTCATACGTTCTTAAAGAGTTCTTATGGAGAAATTAAAAAAAATTAGTGTTCAGTTTATAGTTCATAGAAGTTTATTTAAGAGT
Organism: Procambarus clarkii; assembly: GCF_040958095.1. Taxonomy (NCBI): domain Eukaryota; kingdom Metazoa; phylum Arthropoda; class Malacostraca; order Decapoda; family Cambaridae; genus Procambarus; species Procambarus clarkii. The sequence continues at coordinate 3,083,274 of NC_091236.1, read as the reverse complement.
TTATAGTTCATAGAAGTTTATTTAAGAGTTTAAGATTCAAGATTATTCAAAAAGACCATTTATAGAAAATTTGTTCTTAGAAGTTTTGTTAAGAAAAATAGGACATCTTAGCCATGACTTTTAGTTTTTATACCCATTTACGGCTATTTCAACTGTATATAGACCGAAAATTATTCAGAGACTATTTGAAGATCGATTTTCTTGAGAGATCATTTTCAGACCTAAATTATTCAGTGTCCATGTGAAGACCGAAATAAACCAGAGATCATTAAAAAAACGAAATTAATCGAAGTCCAGTTGAAGACCGAAAATCGTTCAATCAAAACCGACTTCATTTTTACGACCAAAATTATTCAGTGACCAGCTGATACCGAAATAATGCCTGAATCCAGTTTGTGCCCAAAAATATTCGAAGACCAGTTGAAGACCGAAATAATACAGAGACCATTTTACACCAAACAATTTCAAAGACCATATATGACCGAAAAAATAATTCAGAATCCAGTAGAAGACCAATTTTCATCAGAGTCCATTAAAAGACAGAAATAATTTCAGACACCATTTGTAGACCAAAATGAGACAGAGTTCAGCTGTAAGACCAAAAATTAATTAAAGTCCAGTTAAAGACCAAAATATAACAGAGACAATTTGAAGACTGAAATTTATCAGAGATTGCATATAAATAAGGTTTTGCTACTAATAGCCCAATTTTAGATGTCATATTTCAGATGTAGTACTTTTGTACTACAAATGTAGTATTTTGTAGTAATCAAAACAATTACTGAGCAGTAGCTCATGTCCCCTCCTTAGTACTACAGGCTCACCATAGCCCGTGCTACTTGGAACTTTGTTCCAGGTAGCGAATCTTTAACAATAACAACAATCCTTAGTCCTCCTGTCGTAGATTCATTACTATCAGTACAATTCCTCCTGAAATTTAACAAACTTGTATTTCAGACGTAGTCAAATCAAATTAATGCAGTTACTGAGCTCTAGCTCCTGTCCTCGTCTTAACCCCCTTTCGTATCTTCGGTAATACCTTAAGAATTTCCCGGAAATTTAACCCCACTTTATTTCACACAGTAAAAATACAATAATTTAACGATTTCCAGCTCCTGTCCTCCGCTGTAGGTCTCTCTCGTATCTTCTTTAGTAACAGACCAATTTCCCTGAAATTTAAAATCGCTGTATTTCAGACAGAGTGAAATAGATCCAAACAATAACTGACCTCCAACTCCCGTCCGTCACCTTAGTTTATTTGTCCAAGTTCTTTAGTACCAGGTCAATTTTCCCGAAATTTAAAGCAGACATACTTCTTACTGTGCAAAGTAAAGAAAATAGAGTTACCGAATTCTAGTTCTTGTCCCCTGCCTTAGCTCGCTCCGGTAAGTTAATTATTATCAGTCCAAATCCCCTAAGATTTAAAACCCCAAATGCATTTCAGGCTCCTATAAAATAAATCAACAAGTAAATTACCGACTTCTAATTCCCGTCCTCCGCCTTAGTTCATTAAACTTAATTATTTCAGATCAAGACGCTCTCCAGTCTGTCACCTTTTTCAAAAGTAAACATATCCTCTCCTTCAATATCCTTCAACATGCTTGCTCACACAGTAATAAAAATCACATGGTCATATCGCACCTTACCTTCAATACTCTTGTGTGTACTCAGCTATGTAAACAGTCATTCACATGGTAATAATAATCACACGGTCATATCACACCTTATTTTCCTCACATCCTTTACCTTTCCACCTTACCTTCCCTTTCCTTACCTCCCCTAACTCCCTTTCGCCCTTCATCTCGCCATCACCCTCAACTCTCCCTTCATCTCGCCCTCACCCCCCTACTCCCTCCTTCATCTCGCCTATTCCCCTACTAATCCAACCCTTCCTACTGCATTTCCATTTTGTATTTAAAAATCCTACTGTATTTGTATATTCTCTCCATATTCACTGTGTTCTTCGAATTCTCTTCCATGTTTTCTGTGTTCATTCCATGTTCTGCAAATGTTCTTTGCATGTTCTCTGTACAACTTTTATTTTCACTATTCATGATTTCTGCTCGTTCAAATCATATTTTTCACTTGCTACTTCATTTTTTCTGTTCTTTTCATATTCTCCATGTTTTCTGTGTTCTTTGTCATGTTTTCATGTTCATAACATGTTCTCTGTACAACTTGTATACTCAATATTCATGTTCTCTGCAAGTTCATATTCCCCACAATTTCACTGTGTTCTTCTCATTCTTTTACATGTTTTCTGTGTTCTTTGTCATGATACTCGTTTGTTCACTATGTTCATTCCCTTACATATTCTCCACTTTTTCATGTTCTTTGTTTCTTTAAACCAATGGTTTCTTCCATTCAGTAACTAGTTCTTTGTCAAATATTACCAACAGCATTACAATTCCCCCAACAAATTTATTCAGTCACCCGTTTTATTTGCAAAACTACGTCAATTATAATTCTCTTTATCAATTTAATATTTATTTCCGACACTGTTCTTCAACATATCTGCACTTAATTCAGTACCAAATTGACCCCCATAATTTTTTTAACGTTCCTTAACTAAAATCATTTGACAATCTACAAAAAAAATAGTCATTTTCATCATTTCTTAACTAAACTTAATATCCATTCAACTGAAAATAGTCATGTTCATCATTTCTTAACTTAAAGATTCGTCAATCAACTAACGATAGTCAGGATTAACCTCGTTCAACACTGTTCTTAACTAAAATAACCTTTCTCTCAGCTAAAAATTGTCAAAGGAAACTTTCCAACACTGATCATAACTAACCTAGTCCGTCGTCAATCAACTGAAAACAGTCATGATCATCATTTTTTAACTAAAAGTATTCATCAATCGACTGAAAATAGTCAAGTGCAGCTTCTTTTCTTGTCGCCTTTAACTAAAATTATTCGTCAATCAACTAAAAATAGTCAAATGTAACTTCTTTGTTTTAACATATAAGTTCATTTTTTATCTGAGTAATAATATAAGTATAGTAGTAGAGAGTCGGACCTACTAAGACTGAGAAAAAGAAAAAAACAAGAGAAAATTAGTGAGAGCAGGAGAGGGAGGGAGAGGTAGAAAGATGGGGAGGGAGGCAGAGAGAGGGGGAGGGAGGAAAGGAGGAAGGGAGAGAGGGAGAGCGAGGGGGAGGGAGAGAGAGAAGGGAGAGGAAGGAAGAGTAGGAGGAAAAGAGAGAGAGAGAGAGAGAGAGAGAGAGAGAGAGAGAGAGAGAGAGAGAGAGAGAGAGAGAGAGAGAGAGAGAGAGAGAGAGAGAGAGAGAGAGGAGGGAAAGAGAAAGAGGAAGAGAGATGGAGGAAGAGAGAGAGAAAAGGGAGAGAGAAGGAGGAAGAGAAACAAAGTAAAAGAAGTAAGGAATGTTTTGTGGGAAGGTTAAGTGGTATGGTAGATTTGGGTAAAAATATTCAAAGAGGAAAAACAAAACTAGATCTGAAAGGTTAGGTTAAAGACAAGGCATAAGAATAACAATATATCCAACACAATAAATTACATCTGAAAGATTAGGTTAAAGGTCAAAGAATAGGAACAAATTATATAAAACACAATAAATACACTAAGATAAAAAAAAAGGTTAGGTTACAGGGGGAAGAATAAGAACAATTACATCAAACATAATAAATACAACTTATGAGGAACTTGATGAACTTAAAAAAAGGTGGGGGACGTTAGTTGGAGCTTAATACATGCTTGGATCTATTTTACTGTGTCTGAAATACAGCAGTTTTAAATTTCAGGGAAATTGGTCTGTTACTAAAGAAGTTATGCAAAGGAACTAAGGTGGGGGACAGGAGCTGGAGCTCAGTAACTGCTTTGATTTGATTTAACTATTTCTGAAATACAGGTTTGTTAAATTTCAATTTCAGGAGGATTGTATTGTTAGTAATGAATCTTTGACAGGGGACTAAGGCGGGGACATGAGCTAGAGTTCAGTAATTGTTTTGATTTATTGTACTATGTCTGAAATATGACTGTTTAAAATTGGGCTAAAATTGGGCTATTAGTATCAAAACAATACTTATAAATGCGGTCTCTGATAAAATTTCGATCTTTAAATGGTCTCTTGTCATATTTTAGTCTTTAAGTGGACTCAGATTAATTTTCGGCCTTAGAGCTGAACTCTGTCTCATTTCGGTCTACAACTGGACTCTGTCATATTTTTAGTCTTAAATGGTCTCTTACAATATTTTGGTCTATAAATGGATCTCTGAAATTATTTCGACCTTTTAATGAACTCTAAAATTAGTCTTCAACTGGATTCTGATTTTTTTTGTTCTTATATGGTCTTTGAAATTATTTGGTGTAAAATGATCTCTGTCATATTTCAGTTTTCAACTGGTCTCTGAATATTTTCGGGCAGAAACTGAACTCTGACATTATTTCGGTATCAGCTGGTCTCTGACTAATTTTGATCTTAAAAGTGAACTCTGACGAATTTCGGTCATCAACTGGACTCTGATTAATTAGGTCTTTTAATGATTTCTGTTATATTTTGGTCTTCACGTGGACATTGAATAATTTAGGTCTGAAAATGGTCTATGAAGAAAATAAGTCTTCAAATAGTCTCTTTCACAATTTTCGGTCTATATACAGGTGAAATAGCCATAAATGGGTATAAAAACTGAAAGTCATGGCTAAGATGTCTATTTTCCTTAACAAAACTACTAAGAACATATTATCTGAAAATAGTCTTTTTGAATAATTTCGGCCTTACACTCTTAAATATACTTCTATGAACATATGAACTCTGAAATATTTTCCTAAACTGATCTCTGAAATTTGTTAAATTTCCCCATAAAAATTCTTTAAAAAATGTACGAGTGATTTTTTGTCTGAATTTTCCTCATAAGAAACCTTTAATAAAATATTAAACATACTCGAACTATGGGCTGTAGAGCGCTCCACTATCCCTAATGGGTTTGGACGTTCCAAGGGAGCGTGCGATAATACTGAAAAGTGTATACTCTTTTCAACTTTGTCAGCCTAATTCTCGTCCTAGGTTTTTCAATTTGGTATCAATGTGTTCGCAATAGAATTCTCTAGAGGAGTAAATGCATATAAACTCCAAAAACCCGTCTTACCACCCGCAGCAAACAGAAAAAGTGAGAGCGTGTTACCCGGGAGCGCTCAAGAGTGATAAAATGTGTACACTCTTTTCACTTTGGTCACCTCAATTCTTGTCCTAGGTTTTTTATTTTGATATCAATGTGTTCTCAATAGAATTACCAACAGGAATATATGCAAATAATGCCCAAAACCGTGGCGCGCTCCACCCACCGACGTGATGAAAGCAGGCCGCGGTTACCTGAAGAGAGCAGAGAGGCAAGCAGGGCCTTCCATTAGAGAGCACGGTAATACTGAAAAGTGTATACTCTTTTCAACTTTGTCATCTCGGTTCTCGTCCTAGGATTTTCAATTTGATATCAATGTGTTCGCAATAGAATTCTCTACGCGATTAAATGCATATGAAGTCCGAAAGCCCGGCGGACCACCCGCACAAAACAGAGAAAGTGAGTGCGTGTTATTCGGGAGCGCTAATGAGCAATGAAATGTGAACTATCTTTTCACTTTGGTCATCGCAATTCTCGCCCTAGGTCTTTCATTTTGGTATCATTGTGTTCACAATAGAATTCCCTGCAGGAGTATATGCATATATAAAGTCCAAAAGCCCGGCGTGCCACCAACAGCAAACAGAGAAAATGACAGCGCATTACCCCATGAGTGCTTATCAAAAGCAATAAAATGTGTTTACTCTTTTCAACTTTGTTACCTCAGTTCTCGTCCTAGATGTTTCATTTTGGTATCAATGTATTTGCAATGAAATTCCCTACAGGAGTATATGCATATAATATCCAAAACCACGGCGCGCCCCTCCCGCAGCCAAGCCGAAACAAGGCCAAATTTGTTATTATTGTCAATACTTTTTCATTAGTGGACATTTAGCTAGTAAATTTTTGACTCCATCCATCGTCATTAGTGGGGGATAGTGTTTTTAAGAACTCGGCGGTGCCATTCATAAAAAAATATCTGTTTATGACCTTAGAGTTCATTTTCAGTAAGACGGGAGCGGACTTTGCCCCTGAATTATTGTATAACAATTTCTTAACAAACTTCTATGAACTCTGAAATTATTTTTGGTCTGAATTTTCAACATAAGAATTCTTTAACTCTAAATCGGAAACTGGGAAATTTGTCAGGAAACCCCACAGTCTAAACATGACTTTTCAATATTTAACTGGAAACCCTAAAGTCTAAATACGATTTTTACAAAACAAAAACAAAAAATCGTGTTTAGGCTGTCATTCCTACTACTGGTGTGCGTGTGTGTTCTTGCTAAAAGTGTAATTCAGGTAGTTAACCCGTCATTATCACCTGTGCTTCCCACACTAAAGTCCTCTGGCCTGTTCGCTTTTTTATTTAAATACTCGCTGTTATGTCCATGTAATTCCACATTTAAAATGGTTATAGATCGATAGTTTTATTCGCCTTTAAATATCCACAAGTCATGGATTGTTTCTACTTATTTTATTAGTCTTTCATCACTCCTAGCCCACACTAATACTAGTTCTTTCTTGTGCATTCTCAGAACATAGGTTAAATAAGCAAGCAGGAAAATAAGTAGTTTCCCATTCTTTCCTTTCATCATCATCACCCCCCCCCCTACAATTACTTCCTACCCCACAATTACCTTCCACCACATAAGGTATTTTTTCTTGCTTGTAAAATTATGGCATTGAGTTCAGTGTAAAATGCGATTTATACATAATTTGAAACCACCAACGTCTTATAATTCTTGTATCTTTCTGCAGTCCTTCTACTAAATCCATATCATTGCTATGTTGAATGAGTTTTTGGTTGGCAATGTTGTTTTCAGTAGGGTGGACCGTGCTGTAGACAGTGGGGTGGACCGTGCTGTAGACAGTGGGGTGGACCGTGCTGTAGACAGTGGGGTGGACCGTGCTGTAGACTGTGGGATGGACCGTGCTGTAGACTATGGGATGGACCGTGCTGTAGACAGTGGGGTGGACCGTGCTGTAGACAGTGGGGGTGGACCGTGCTGTAGACAGTGGGGTGGACCGTGCTGTAGACTGTGGGATGGACCGTGCTGTAGACTATGGGATGGACCGTGCTGTAGACAGTGGGGGGTGGACCGTGCTGTAGACAGTGGGGTGGACCTTGCTGTAGACAGTGGGGTGGACCTTGCTGTAGACAGTAGGTGGACCTTGCTGTAGACAGTGGGGGTGGACCTTGCTGTAGACAGTGGGGGTGGACCGTGCTGTAGACAGTGGGGTGGACCTTGCTGTAGACAGTGGGGGTGGACCTTGCTGTAGACAGTAGGTGGACCTTGCTGTAGACAGTGGGGTGGACCTTGCTGTAGACAGTGGGTGGACCTTGCTGTAGACAGTGGGGTGGACCTTGCTGTAGACAGTGGGGTGGACCTTGCTGTAGACAGTGGGGTGGACCGTGCTGTAGACAGTGGGATGGACCGTGCTGTAGACAGTGGGGTGGACCTTGCTGTAGACAGTGGGGTTAACCGTGCTGTAGACAGTGGGGTGGACATTGCTGTAGACAGTAGGGTGGACCTTGCTGTAGACAGTGGGGTGGACCGTGCTGTAGACAGTGGGGTGGACCTTGCTGTAGACAGTAGGTGGACCTTGCTGTAGACAGTGGGGTGGACCTTGCTGTAGACAGTGGGGTGGACCTTGCTGTAGACAGTGGGGTGGACCTTGCTGTAGACAGTGGGTGGACCTTGCTGTAGACAGTGGGGGTGGACCGTGCTGTAGACAGTGGGGTGGACCTTGCTGTAGACAGTGGGGTGGACCTTGCTGTAGACAGTGGGGTGGACCTTGCTGTAGACAGTGGGTGGACCTTGCTGTAGACAGTGGGGTGGACCTTGCTGTAGACAGTGGGTGGACCTTGCTGTAGACTGTGGGATGGACCGTGCTGTAGACTGTGGGATGGACCGTGCTGTAGACTATGGGATGGACCGTGCTGTAGACAGTGGGGGGTGGACCGTGCTGTAGACAGTGGGGGTTAACCGTGCTGTAGACAGTGGGGTGGACCGTGCTGTAGACAGTGGGGGTTAACCGTGCTGTAGACAGTGGGATGGACCGTGCTGTTGACAGTGGGGTGGACCGTGCTGTAGACAGTGGGGTTAACCGTGCTGTAGACAGTGGGATGGACCGTGCTGTAGACAGTGGGATGGACCGTGCTGTAGACAGTGGGGTGGACCGTGCTGTAGACAGTGGGGTGGACCGTGCTGTAGACAGTTGGGGTGGACCGTGCTGTAAACAGTGGGGTGGACCGTGCTGTAGACTGTGGGATGGACCGTGCTGTAGACAGTGGGATGGACCGTGCTGTAGACAGTGGGGTTAACCGTGCTGTAGACAGTGGGATGGACCGTGCTGTAGACAGTGGGGTGGACCATGCTGTAGACAGTGGGGTGGACCTTGCTGTAGACAGTGGGTTGGACCGTGCTGTAGACAGTGGGGTGGACCGTGCTGTAGACTGTGGGATGGACCGTGCTGTAGACAGTGGGATGGACCGTGCTGTAGACAGTGGGGTGGACCTTGCTGTAGACAGTGGGGGTGGACCGTGCTGTAGACAGTGGGGTGGACCGTGCTGTAGACAGTGGGGGGAGGACCGTGCTGTAGACAGTGGGATGGACCGTGCTGTAGACAGTGGGGTGGACCTTGCTGTAGACAGTGGGGGGAGGACCGTGCTGTAGACAGTGGGGTGGACCGTGCTGTAGACAGTGGGGTGGACCGTGCTGTAGACAGTGGGGGTTAACCGTGCTGTAGAAAGTGGGATGGACCGTGCTGTAGACAGTGGGATGAACCGTGCTGTAGACAATGGGGTGGACCTTGCTGTAGACAGTGGGGTGGACCTTGCTGTAGACACTGGGGTGGACCGTGCTGTAGACAGTGGGGTGGACCGTGCTGTAGACAGTGGGGGTGGACCTTGCTGTAGACAGTGGGGGTGGACCATGCTGTAGACAGTGGGGGTGGACCTTGCTGTAGACAGTGGGGGTGGACCGTGCTGTAGACAGTGGGGTGGACCGTGCTGTAGACAGTGGGGTGGACCGTGCTGTAGACAGTGGGGTGGACCGTGCTGTAGACAGTGGGGTGGACCGTGCTGTAGACAGTGGGGGGAGGACCTTGCTGTAGACAGTGGGGTGGACCATGCTGTAGACAGTGGGGTGGACCTTGCTGTAGACAGTGGGGTGGACCATGCTGTAGACAGTGGGGTGGACCTTGCTGTAGACAGTGGGGTGGACCTTGCTGTAGACAGTGGGGGTGGACCTTGCTGTAGACAGTGGGGTGGACCTTGCTGTAGACAGTGGGGGTGGACCATGCTGTGGACAGTGGGGTGGACCGTGCTGTAGACAGTGGGGGTGGACCTTGCTGTAGACAGTGGGGTGGACCGTGCTGTAGACAGTGGGGGTGGACCTTGCTGTAGACAGTGGGGTGGACCATGCTGTAGACAGTGGGGTGGACCTTGCTGTAGACAGTGGGGGTGGACCTTGCTGTAGACAGTGGGGTGGACCATGCTGTAGACAGTGGGGTGGACCTTGCTGTAGACAGTGGGGGTGGACCGTGCTGTAGACAGTGGGATGGACCTTGCTGTAGACAGTGGGATGGACCTTGCTGTAAACAGTGGGATGGACCTTGCTGTAGACAGTGGGGTGGACCGTGCTGTAGACAGTGGGGGTGGACCTTGCTGTAGACAGTGGGGTGGACCGTGCTGTAGACAGTGGGGGTGGACCTTGCTGTAGACAGTGGGGTGGACCGTGCTGTAGACAGTGGGGTGGACCATGCTGTAGACAGTGGGGTGGACCATGCTGTCGACAGTGGGATGGACCTTGCTGTAGACAGTGGGGTGGACCTTGCTGTAGACAGTGGAGTGGACCGTGCTGTAGACAGTGGGTGGACCGTGCTGTAGACAGTGGGGTGGACCATGCTGTAGACAGTGGGATGGACCTTGCTGTAGACAGTGGGATGGACCTTGCTGTAGACAGTGGGGTGGACCATGCTGTAGACAGTGGGGTGGACCATGCTGTAGACAGTGGGGTGGACCATGCTGTAGACAGTGGGGTGGACCATGCTGTAGACAGTGGGATGGACCTTGCTGTAGACAGTGGGGTGGACCATGCTGTAGACAGTGGGGTGGACCGTGCTGTAGACAGTGGGGTGGACCATGCTGTAGACAGTGGGGTGGACCATGCTGTAGACAGTGGGGTGGACCATGCTGTAGACAGTGGGGTGGACCATGCTGACGATCATACATCCTTCATGCACTGAGGATGACAAAGAAATTAGTGAAATCCTAAAAAAGCAGTATGAGGACATGTTCAGCACTCCGATACTCAGCATGAAAGTGGAGGATTCGGACATTTTCTTTATGAAAGATACTCAAACATCTGTAAATATAACTGATACCAACACGAGCGTGGCAGATTTTGAAAGAGAAATTGACAATATGCCTATGCACTCAGCCCCGGGTCCAGACTTATGGAATTCAATATTATGAAGAAATGCAAAGTGCGGAGGAAGAGCTTGGACACAAGGGAGATACCAGATGCGCTTAAAGCAGCAGACATTGCCCCTCTACACAAGGGTGGTAGCAAAGCATTGGCAAAGAATTATAGACCAGTTGCACTAACGTCCCACATAATAAAAGTATTTGAGAGAGTGATCAGGAGATCAGGAGTCAGGTCACTAGATTCATGGAGACCAATGACCTTCACAACCCAGGCCAACATGGATTTAGAGCAGGAAGATCATGCCTCTCACAGCTACTTGACCACTATGACAAAGTCACTGAGGCATTAGAGGAAAAACATAATGCAGATGTCGTATACACAGATTTTGCAAAGGCATTCGACAAATGTGACCATGGAGTAATTGCACACAAGATGAGGTCAATAGGTATAACTGGTAAAGTAGGACGCTGGATACTCAACTACCTGTCAAACAGAACACAAAGAGTAACAGTCAATCAAGTAAAATCGAGTCCGTGAGCAGTTAAAAGCTCTGTACCTCAAGGTACAGTCCTTGCACCACTGCTGTTTCTTATTCTCATATCAGATATAGACAAAAACACAAGTCACAGTGTGGGGGGTGTTTCTTTTTTGCTTTCCCGACTGCAATGCGTACGTCGCCAATGTACATGTGGCAGACGCTTCACGAAACTGTCGGAATTAGCAGAATAGAAAATACGAGAGCAACCGTACAGGGCCTGGGAGCAAGGTCTAGTTAGAGTCCTTGAGGGTCTCTTCTCAGACTTGCCTCACCTGGTCCTGCTCCACGTTGATCGTTGGAATCTCCTCAATGATGTAGCACTTTAAGGGACTCCGAGGGTCCTCATCACATTTATAGTTTAGTGAATAATAGGCAACTCTGTGTTGAAGACACCTGGAGCTGAAGGCTTGAGTAATATTGGCAGTATTCAGAAGTGGTTCAACGGAAACACCGCATAAAGCTTAACAGTAGTTTATTTACTAACTTAACCACTAATACACAGGGTGCTTGATTTACTTTAGATTGGCTTCAGAAAGGCTATGGTTGCATTAGCGAGACTCTTGGCGTCTGGCTAATAGACTCGGATCCACTCGTGGAGAAACACCTAACTTAAAACAGTTGACAGCCAATCATTAACACGGCAACCTAACTGCCGGTATGCAAAGGAATCACACGAGTTCCAACCAGATACTCGGTAATGAGGATATGCAATAAACACAGTGGCACTGTCAATGGGACAGGCAATAACATGCACAATAATAATATCACACAATAACTAAATGTGTGGTGTATGTGAAGCTCACAATCTCAGACGAGTGTAATGTCGTGATACCACACAGATAACCACGCATTCACCGTCGATTCACCTATAACCTGTGACAGGTTATAGGTGAAGGTGAGAACTGTGGTTGATACCTCAGATCAACACAGACACAATAAAACAATGACAAGATCTTGTACTTACAGATAAGATACCTTTCCTTACTCACTCACTCACTCAGGCACATTTATACAAGCACTCGTAGGTGGCCTGACAGCTGGTGTTGCTCATAGACACGGAGGGTACTCGCAGTAGGGCGTACAGACACACGCACACACTCATGGCACTGGTGGTGAGTAAGGGTGGTGACGTCACGTGGTACAGTGAGGGCGGCAGCGTCTGCAGGTTATATGGTCCCATGTACTATACTGTTCACTGTTGTACAGGTACACTGTAGTAAAGTCACACACAGATTACTTAGGCGGCGGCACTGCCTTAGTTCACTCTAGGTCACTCACAACGCTCTTTGTCACCAGGGGTTACCTGATACCAGTCTGTTTCGCTCTGGTGATTTTGTCACTTTAGGCTTCTGAACAATATATTCACACTCGTGATTCTGGGCGAGTGTGTGGTATATCGCCAAGACGCTGAGTTAACTTGACGGTGAGGAATGGGCGGTGTTCAGTCTATTGGCTGGTAGACAGAACAGAACACGTCCTCTGTGTAAGGGCTCCCTCATTTGAATGCTTTTTCCTGAGGCTCAGAGCATCTTGTAGGGCACAACACAAAAGAGTTACAATTTGACCAATAGCATTGCAGCTAATGAGCGGGAACCAATCATATTGACCGTTCGATGATCAGTAGCAGGAGTGACGTCATGAAACACATCACGACCATATCATAGCTGTTATTCTCCATCGCGCCGGTTGAAGTTGACCTCAGGGTCAGGCTGTCGCCTCGCAGGCGTCCTGCCTGGACATACGGCGGCCTCTGTATTATGAAAATGTTCCTTGTTAAGTGGGCATTCTGGAAATACCCAACATGCCAGGTCACCAGGGTTAAGAGAGATAGGGCCTTGTGCACGCAAGTTCGGTGCACTGTGCACTGTAATGAGCCATTCTAGTCAGCTGTGGGAGAATATTGGGAGACCATTCTCTGACACACAGCTTCGTGTCATACTTTGCAGATGATACAAAAATCAGCATGAAAATTACCTCTGCTGAAGACATTGATAAACTACAAACAGATATTAACAAAGTTTTCGATTGGGCAGCAGAAAATAACATGATGTTTAACGGTGATAAATTCCAGGTACTCAGATACGGCAAAAATGAGGATCTTAAACATAATACAGGGTACAAAACACAATCAAATCTGCCTATAGTAAGAAAACAGCATGTCAAGGATTTGGGAATAATTTGGTCGTTGGATTTGGTCCAACGACCTAACGTTTAGGGAGCATAGAGCATAACCAAGCTAGTTTTGCGTCAGCCAGAAAAATGATAGGATGGATTACGAGAACCTCCAAGTCCAGAGATCCCATCACAATGGTTGTACTCTTCAAATCACTTGTGTTGTCCCGCCTTGAGTACTGCTCAGTACTCACTTCCTTTTCAGAGCAGGAGAGATTGCTGAAATTGAGGGAATACAGAGAACATATACGGCACGCATAGACGAGATAAAGCACCTAAATTACTGGGATCGTCTCAAAGCTCTCCAAATGTACTCACTAGAAAGGAGACGAGAGAGATACGAAATAATATACACATGGAAAATACTGGAGGGACAGGTCCCAAATCTGCACAGTAAAATAACAACGTACTGGAGTGAACGACATGGAAGAAAATGCAGAATAGAACCAGTGAAGAACAGAGGTGCCATAGGCACAATCAGAGAACACTGTATGAACATCAGAGGTCCACGGTTGTTCAACGTCCTCCCAGCGAGCATCAGAAATATTACAGGAACAACCGTGGACATCTTCAAAAGGAAACTAGATTGTTTCCTTTAAGGAGTGCCGGACCAACCGGGCTGTGGTGGGTATGTGGGCCTGCGGGCCGCTCCAAGCAACAGCCTGGTGGACCAAACTCTCACAAGTCAAGTCTGGCCCCGGGCGGGGCTTGGGGAGTAGAAGAATTCCCAGAATCCCATTAACTAGGTGCTGTAGACAGTGGGGTGGACCGTGCTGTAGACAGTGGGGTGGACCGTGCTGTAGACAGTGGGGTGGACCGTGCTGTAGACAGTGGGGTGGACCGTGCTGTAGACAGTGGGGTGGACCGTGCTGTAGACAGTGGGGTGGACCGTGCTGTAGACAGTGGGGTGGACCGTGCTGTAGACAGTGGGGTGGACCGTGCTGTAGACAGTGGGTGTGGACCGTGCTGTAGACAGTGAGGGTGGACCGTGCTGTAGACAGTGGGTGTGGACCGTGCTGTAGACAGTGAGGGTGGACCGTGCTGTAGACAGTGGGGGTGGACCGTGCTGTAGACAGTGGGGGTGGACCGTGCTGTAGACAGTGGGGGTGGACCATGCTGTAGACAGTGGGGGTGGACCATGCTGTAGACAGTGGGGGTGGACCATGCTGTAGACAGTGGGGGTGGACCATGCTGTAGACAGTGGGGGTGGACCGTGCTGTAGACAGTGGGGGTGGACCGTGCTGTAGACAGTGGGGGTGGACCGTGCTGTAGACAGTGGGGGTGGACCGTGCTGTAGACAGTGGGGGTGGACCTTGCTGTAGACAGTGGGGTGGACCGTGCTGTAGACAGTGGGGGTGGACCGTGTTGTAGACAGTGGGGGTGGACCGTGCTGTAGACAGTGGGGTGGACCGTGCTGTAGACAGTGGGGGTGGACCGTGCTGTAGACAGTGGGGGTGGACCTTGCTGTAGACAGTGGGGGTGGACCGTGCTGTAGACAGTGGGGGTGGACCTTGCTGTAGACAGTGGGGGTGGACCGTGCTGTAGACAGTGGGGGTGGACCTTGCTGTAGACAGTGGGGGTGGACCTTGCTGTAGACAGTGGGGGTGGACCGTGCTGTAGACAGTGGGGGTGGACCGTGCTGTAGACAGTGGGGGTGGACCTTGCTGTAGACAGTGGGGTGGACCGTGCTGTAGACAGTGGGGATGGACCGTGTTGTAGACAGTGGGGTGGTCCGTGCTGTAGACAGTGGGGTGGACCGTGCTGTAGACAGTGGGGGGTGGACCGTGCTGTAGACAGTGGGGTGGACCGTGCTGTAGACAGTGGGGTGGACCTTGCTGTAGACAGTGGGGTGGACCTTGCTGTAGACAGTGGGGTGGACCGTGCTGTAGACAGTGGGGTGGACCATGCTGTAGACAGTGGGGTGGACCGTGCTGTAGACAGTGGGGTGGACCTTGCTGTAGACAGTGGGGTGGACCGTGCTGTAGACAGTGGGGTGGACCGTGCTGTAGACAGTGGGGTGGACCGTGCTGTAGACAGTGGGGTGGACCATGCTGTAGACAGTGGGGTGGACCGTGCTGTAGACAGTGGGGTGGACCTTGCTGTAGACAGTGGGGTGGGCCATGCTGTAGACAGTGGGGTGGACCGTGCTGTAGACAGTGGGGTGGACCTTGCTGTAGACAGTGGGGTGGACCTTGCTGTAGACAGTGGGGTGGACCTTGCTGTAGACAGTGGGGTGGACCGTGCTGTAGACAGTGGGGTGGACCATGCTGTAGACAGTGGGGTGGACCTTGCTGTAGACAGTGGGGTGGACCGTGCTGTAGACAGTGGGGTGGACTGAAAGAATTTTTTCAGTGTCAGAGTAGTTAATAAATGGAATGCACTAGGCAGTGATGTGGTGGAGGCTGACTCCATACACAGTTTCAAATGTAGATATGATAGAGCCCAGTAGGCTCAGGAACCTGTACACCAGTTGATTGACAGTTGAGAGGCGGGACCAAAGAGCCAGAGCTCAACCCCCGCAAGCACAATTAGGTGAGTACAATTAAGTGAGTACACAGGACAGTGGGTGGATGTGTAGGGAGACCAACACCACACACAGGACAGTGGGTGGATGTGTAGGGTGACCAACACAACACACAGGACAGTGGGTGGATGTGTAGGGTGACCAACACCACCAACACAACACACAGGACAGTGGGTGGATGTGTAGGGTGATCAACAACACACACAGGACAGTGGGTGGATGTGTAGGGTGACCAACACCACCAACACAACACACAGGACAGTGGGTGGATGTGTAGGGTGACCAACACCACCAACACAACACACAGGACAGTGGGTGGATGTGTAGGGTGACCAACACCACCAACACCACACACAGGACAGTGGGTGGATGTGTAGGGTGATCAACACCACCAACACCACACACAGGACAGTGGGTGGAGGTGTAGGGTGATCAACACCACCAACACCACACACAGGACAGTGGGTGGAGGTGTAGGGTGATCAACACCACCAACACCACACACAGGACAGTGGGTGGAGGTGTAGGGTGATCAACACCACCAACACCACACACAGGACAGTGGGTGGAGGTGTAGGGTGACCAACACCACCAACACAACACACAGGACAGTGGGTGGAGGTGTAGGGTGACCAACACCACACACAGGACAGTGGGTGGATGTGTAGGGTGACCAACACCACCAACACAACACACAGGACAATGGGTGGATGTGTAGGGTGACCAACACCACACACAGGACAGTGGGTGGAGGTGTAGGGTGATCAACACCACCAACACCACACACAGGACAGTGGGTGGAGGTGTAGGGTGATCAACACCACCAACACCACACACAGGACAGTGGGTGGATGTGTAGGGTGACCAACACAACACACAGGACAGTGGGTGGAGGTGTAGGGTGACCAACACAACACACAGGACAGTGGGTGGATGTGTAGGGTGACCAACACAACACACAGGACAGTGGGTGGAGGTGTAGGGTGACCAACACCACACACAGGACAGTGGGTGGAGGTGTAGGGTGACCAACACAACACACAGGACAATGGGTGGATGTGTAGGGTGACCAACACAACACACAGGACAGTGGGTGGAGGTGTTGGGTGACCAACACCACACACAGGACAGTGGGTGGAGGTGTAGGGTGACCAACACCACACACAGGACAGTGGGTGGATGTGTAGGGTGACCAACACCACACACAGGACAGTGGGTGGATGTGTAGGGTGACCAACACAACACACAGGACAGTGGGTGGAGGTGTAGGGTGACCAACACAACACACAGGACAGTGGGTGGATGTGTAGGGTGACCAACACAACACACAGGACAGTGGGTGGAGGTGTAGGGTGACCAACACAACACACAGGACAGTGGGTGGATGTGTAGGGTGACCAACACCACACACAGGACAGTGGGTGGATGTGTAGGGTGACCAACACAACACACAGGACAGTGGGTGGAGGTGTAGGGTGACCAACACCACACACAGGACAGAGGGTGGAGGTGTAGGGTGACCAACACAACACACAGGACAGTGGGTGGATGTGTAGGGTGACCAACACCACCAACACAACACACAGGACAGTGGGTGGATGTGTAGGGTGACCAACACCACCAACACAACACACAGGACAGTGGGTGGATGTGTAGGGTGACCAACACCACCAACACAACACACAGGACAGTGGGTGGATGTGTAGGGTGACCAACACCACCAACACAACACACAGGACAGTGGGTGGATGTGTAGGGTGACCAACACCACCAACACAACACACAGGACAGTGGGTGGAGGTGTAGGGTGACCAACACAACACACAGGACAGTGGGTGGATGTGTAGGGTGACCAACACAACACACAGGACAGTAGGTGGAGGTGTAGGGTGACCAACACAACACACAGGACAGTGGGTGGATGTGTAGGGTGACCAACACAACACACAGGACAGTGGGTGGAGGTGTAGGGTGACCAACACAACACACAGGACAGTGGGTGGATGTGTAGGGTGACCAACACAACACAGACAGTGGGTGGAGGTGTAGGGTGACCAACACAACACACAGGACAGTGGGTGGATGTGTAGGGTGACCAACACAACACACAGGACAGTGGGTGGATGTGTAGGGTGACCAACACAACACACAGGACAGTGGGTGGAGGTGTAGGGTGACCAACACAACACACAGGACAGTGGGTGGATGTGTAGGGTGACCAACACAACACACAGGACAGTGGGTGGAGGTGTAGGGTGACCAACACAACACACAGGACAGTGGGTGGATGTGTAGGGTGACCAACACAACACACAGGACAGTGGGTGGAGGTGTAGGGTGACCAACACCACACACAGGACAGTGGGTGGAGGTGTAGGGTGACCAACACAACACACAGGACAATGGGTGGATGTGTAGGGTGACCAACACAACACACAGGACAGTGGGTGGAGGTGTAGGGTGACCAACACCACACACAGGACAGTGGGTGGAGGTGTAGGGTGACCAACACCACACACAGGACAGTGGGTGGATGTGTAGGGTGACCAACACCACACACAGGACAGTGGGTGGATGTGTAGGGTGACCAACACAACGCACAGGACAGTGGGTGGAGGTGTAGGGTGACCAACACAACACACAGGACAGTGGGTGGATGTGTAGGGTGACCAACACAACACACAGGACAGTGGGTGGATGTGTAGGGTGACCAACACAACACACAGGACAGTGGGTGGAGGTGTAGGGTGACCAACACAACACACAGGACAGTGGGTGGAGGTGTAGGGTGACCAACACAACACACAGGACAGTGGGTGGATGTGTAGGGTGACCAACACAACGCACAGGACAGTGGGTGGAGGTGTAGGGTGACCAACACAACACACAGGACAGTGGGTGGATGTGTAGGGTGACCAACACACCACACAGGACAGTGGGTGGAGGTGTAGGGTGACCAACACAACACACAGGACAGTGGGTGGAGGTGTAGGGTGACCAACACAACACACAGGACAGTGGGTGGATGTGTAGGGTGACCAACACAACACACAGGACAGTGGGTGGATGTGTAGGGTGACCAACACAACACACAGGACAGTGGGTGGAGGTGTAGGGTGACCAACACAACACACAGGACAGTGGGTGGATGTGTAGGGTGACCAACACAACACACAGGACAGTGGGTGGAGGTGTAGGGTGACCAACACCACACACAGGACAGTGGGTGGAGGTGTAGGGTGACCAACACCACACACAGGACAGTGGGTGGAGGTGTAGGGTGACCAACACAACACACAGGACAGTGGGTGGAGGTGTAGGGTGACCAACACAACACACAGGACAGTGGGTGGATGTGTAGGGTGACCAACACATCCTACATAATAGAACACAGAATTGCAGCAGCTGTGCATATTAAGCATATTTTTTTTTATTGCAGGTGCAAGGGGCGTTCTACGTGCTATGTGTTGGTATTATTTTGGCCACCACCTCACTACTGACAGAGCTGCTGTTTCACACCTGCGTAACCTCAGCTGCACATTCGTATAAGTTCTCCAATTGTAACTAGTCCCTTTGGGTGTATGGAAGGGACCAGAAGACCCCAGGGTGTATGGAAGGGACCAGAAGACCCCAGGGTGTATGGAAGGGACCAGAAGACCCCAGGGTGTATGGAAGGGACCAGAAGACCCCAGGGTGTATGGAAGGGACCAGAAGACCCCAGGGTGTATGGAAGGGACAAGAAGACCCCAGGGTGTGTGGAAGGGACCAGAAGACCCCAGGGTGTATGGAAGGGACCAGAAGACCCCAGGGTGTGTGGAAGGGACAAGAAGACCCCAGGGTGTATGGAAGGGACAAGAAGACCCCTGGGTGTGTGGAAGGGACCAGAAGACCCCAGGGTGTATGGAAGGGACCAGAAGACCTCAGGGTGTATGGAAGGGACCAGAAGATCCCAGGGTGTATGGAAGGGACCAGAAGACCCCTGGGTGTATGGAAGGGACCAGAAGACCACAGGGTGTGTGGAAGGGACCAGAAGACCCCAGGGTGTATGGAAGGGACCAGAAGACCCCAGGGTGTGTGGAAGGGACAAGAAGACCCCAGGGTGTATGGAAGGGACCAGAAGACCCCAGGGTGTATGGAAGGGACAAGAAGACCCCTGGGTGTGTGGAAGGGACCAGAAGACCCCAGGGTGTATGGAAGGGACCAGAAGACCCCTGGGTGTATGGAAGGGACCAGAAGACCTCTGGGTGTATGGAAGGGACCAGGAGACCCCAGGGTGTGTGGAAGGGACCAGAAGACCCCAGGGTGTGTGGAAGGGACCAGAAGACCCCAGGGTGTGTGGAAGGGACCAGAAGACCCCAGGGTGTATGGAAGGGACCAGAAGACCCCAGGGTGTATGGAAGGGAAAAGAAGACCCCTGGGTGTATGGAAGGGACCAGAAGACCCCAGGGTGTGTGGAAGGGACCAGAAGACCCCAGGGTGTGTGGAAGGGACCAGAAGACCCCAGGGTGTATGGAAGGGACCAGAAGACCCCAGGGTGTATGGAAGGGAAAAGAAGACCCCTGGGTGTATGGAAGGGACCAGAAGACCCCAGGGTGTGTGGAAGGGACCAGAAGACCCCAGGGTGTGTGGAAGGGACCAGAAGACCCCAGGGTGTGTGGAAGGGACAAGAAGACCCCAGGGTGTATGGAAGGGACCAGAAGACCCCAGGGTGTATGGAAGGGACAAGAAGACCCCTGGGTGTGTGGAAGGGACCAGAAGACCCCAGGGTGTATGGAAGGGACCAGAAGACCCCAGGGTGTGTGGAAGGGACCAGAAGACCCCAGGGTGTATGGAAGGGACCAGAAGACCCCAGGGTGTGTGGAAGGGACAAGAAGACCCCAGGGTGTATGGAAGGGACCAGAAGACCCCAGGGTGTATGGAAGGGACAAGAAGACCCCTGGGTGTGTGGAAGGGACCAGAAGACCCCAGGGTGTATGGAAGGGACCAGAAGACCCCTGGGTGTATGGAAGGGACCAGAAGACCTCTGGGTGTATGGAAGGGACCAGAAGACCCCAGGGTGTGTGGAAGGGACCAGAAGACCCCAGGGTGTGTGGAAGGGACCAGAAGACCCCAGTGTGTGTGGAAGGGACCAGAAGACCTCAGGGTGTGTGGAAGGGACCAAACGACCCCAGGGTGTGTGGAAGGGACCAGAAGACCCCAGGGTGTATGGAAGGGACCAGAAGACCCCAGGGTGTATAGAAAGGACCAGAAGACCCCAGGGTGTATGGAAGGGACCAGAAGACCCCAGGGTGTATGGAAGGGACCAAACGACCCCAGGGTGTGTGGAAGGGACCAGAAGACCCCAGGGTGTGTGGAAGGGACCAGAAGACCCCAGGGTGTATGGAAGGGACCAAACGACCCCAGGGTGTATGGAAGGGACCAGAAGACCCCTGGGGTGTATGGAAGGGACCAGAAGACCCCAGGGAGTATGGAAGGGACAAGAAGACCCCAGGGTGTGTGGAAGGGACCAGAAGACCTCAGGGTGTATGGAAGGGACCAGAAGACCCCAGGGTGTGTGGAAGGGACAAGAAAACCCCAGGGTGTATGGAAGGGACCAGAAGACCCCAGGGTGTATGGAAGGGACAAGAAGACCCCTGGGTGTGTGGAAGGGACCAGAAGACCCCAGGGTGTATGGAAGGGACCAGAAGACCCCAGGGTGTATGGAAAGGACCAGAAGACCCCAGGGTGTGTGGAAGGGACCAGAAGACCCCAGGGTGTGTGGAAGGGACAAGAAAACCCCAGGGTGTGTGGAAGGGACCAGAAGACCCCAGGGTGTATGGAAGGGACAAGAAGACCCCAGGGTGTGTGGAAGGGACCAGAAGACCCCAGGGTGTATGGAAGGGACCAGAAGACCCCAGGGTGTGTGGAAGGGACAAGAAGACCACAGGGTGTATGGAAGGGACCAGAAGACCCCAGGGTGTATGGAAGGGACAAGAAGACCCCTGGGTGTGTGGAAGGGACCAGAAGACCCCAGGGTGTATGGAAGGGACCAGAAGACCCCAGGGTGTGTGGAAGGGACAAGAAGACCACAGGGTGTATGGAAGGGACCAGAAAACTCCAGGGTGTATGGAAGGGACAAGAAGACCCCTGGGTGTGTGGAAGGGACCAGAAGACCCCAGGGTGTATGGAAGGGACCAGAAGACCCCTGGGTGTATGGAAGGGACCAGAAGACCTCTGGGTGTATGGAAGGGACCAGAAGACCCCAGGGTGTGTCGAAGGGACCAGAAGACCCCTGGGGTGTATGGAAGGGACCAGAAGACCCCAGGGTGTATGGAAGGGACAAGAAGACCCCAGTGTGTGTGGAAGGGACCAGAAGACCCCAGGGTGTATGGAAAGGACAAGAAGACCCCAGGGTGTGTGGAAGGGACAAGAAGACCCCAGGGTGTGTGGAAGGGACCAGACGACCCCAGGGTGTGTGGAAGGGACCAGAAGACCCCAGGGTGTATGGAAGGGACAAGAAGACCCCAGGGTGTGTGGAAGGGACCAGAAGACCCCAGGGTGTGTGGAAGGGACCAGAAGACCACAGGGTGTGTGGAAGGGACCAGAAGACCCCAGGGTGTGTGGTAGGGACAAGAAGACCCCAGGGTGTGTGGAATGGACCAGAAGACCCCAGGGTGTATGGAAGGGACAAGAAGACCCCTGGGTGTGTGGAAGGGACCAGAAGACCCCAGGGTGTGTGGAAGGGACCAGAAGACCACAGGGTGTGTGGAAGGGACCAGAAGACCCCAGGGTGTGTGGAAGGGACAAGAAGACCCCAGGGTGTGTGGAATGGACCAGAAGACCCCAGGGTGTGTGGAAGGGACAAGAAGACCCCAGGGTGTGTGGAAGGGACCAGAAGACCCCAGGGTGTGTGGAAGGGACCAGAAGACCCCAGGGTGTGTGGAAGGGACCAGAAGACCCCAGGGTGTGTGGAAGGGACCAGAAGACCCCAGGGTGTGTGGAAGGGACCAGAAGACCCCAGGGTGTGTGGAAGGGACCAGAAGACCCCAGGGTGTGTTGAAGGGACCAGAAGACCCCAGGGTGTGTGGAAGGGACCAGACGATCCCAGGGTGTGTGGAAGGGACCAGAAGACCCCAGGGTGTGTGGAAGGGACCAGAAGACCCCAGGGTGTATGGAAGGGACCAGAAGACCACAGGGTGTATGGAAGGGACCAGAAGACCCCTGGGTGTATGGAAGGGACCAGAAGACCTCTGGGTGTATGGAAGGGACCAGAAGACCCCAGGGTGTGTGGAAGGGACCAGAAGACCCCAGGGTGTATGGAAGGGACAAGAAGACCCCAGGGTGTGTGGAAGGGACCAGAAGACCCCAGGGTGTGTGGAAGGGACTAGAAGACCCCAGGGTGTGTGGAAGGGACCAGAAGACCCCAGGGTGTGTGGAAGGGACCAGAAGACCCCTGGGTGTGTGGAAGGGACCAGAAGACCCCAGGGTGTGTGGAAGGGACCAGAAGACCCCACGGTGTGTGGAAGGGACCAGAAGACCCCAGGGTGTGTGGAAGGGACCAGAAGACCCCACGGTGTGTGGAAGGGACCAGAAGACCCCAGGGTGTATGGAAGGGACCAGAAGACCCCTGGGTGTATGGAAGGTACCAGAAGACCTCTGGGTGTATGGAAGGGACCAGAAGACCCCAGGGTGTGTGGAAGGGACCAGAAGACCCCAGGGTGTATGGAAGGGACAAGAAGACCCCAGGGTGTGTGGAAGGGACCAGAAGACCCCAGGGTGTGTGGAAGGGACTAGAAGACCCCAGGGTGTGTGGAAGGGACCAGAAGACCCCAGGGTGTGTGGAAGGGACCAGAAGACCCCAGGGTGTGTGGAAGGGACCAGAAGACCCCTGGGTGTGTGGAAGGGACCAGAAGACCCCAGGGTGTGTGGAAGGGACCAGAAGACCCCACGGTGTGTGGAAGGGGCAAGAAGACCCCAGGGAGTGTGGAAGGGACCAGAAGACCCCAGGGTGTGTGGAAGGGACCAGACGACCCCAGGGTGTGTGGAAGGGACCAGAAGACCCCAGGGTGTGTGGAAGGGACCAGAAGACCCCAGGGTGTGTGGAAGGGACCAGAAGACCCCAGGGTGTGTGGAAGGGACCAGAAGACCCCAGGGTGTGTGGAAGGGACCAGAAGACCCCAGGGTGTGTGGAAGGGACCAGAAGACCCCAGGGTGTGTGGAAGGGACCAGAAGACCCCAGGGTGTGTGGAAGGGACCAGAAGACCCCAGGGTGTGTGGAAGGGACCAGAAGACCCCAGGGTGTGTGGAAGGGACCAGAAGACCCCAGGGTGTGTTGAAGGGACCAGAAGACCCCAGGGTGTGTGGAAGGGACCAGACGATCCCAGGGTGTGTGGAAGAGATCAGAAGACCCCAGGGTGTGTGGAAGGGACCAGAAGACCCCAGGGTGTATGGAAGGGACCAGAAGACCACAGGGTGTATGGAAGGGACCAGAAGACCCCTGGGTGTATGGAAGGGACCAGAAGACCTCTGGGTGTATGGAAGGGACCAGAAGACCCCAGGGTGTGTGGAAGGGACCAGAAGACCCCAGGGTGTATGGAAGGGACAAGAAGACCCCAGGGTGTGTGGAAGGGACCAGAAGACCCCAGGGTGTGTGGAAGGGACTAGAAGACCCCAGGGTGTGTGGAAGGGACCAGAAGACCCCAGGGTGTGTGGAAGGGACCAGAAGACCCCTGGGTGTGTGGAAGGGACCAGAAGACCCCAGGGTGTGTGGAAGGGACCAGAAGACCCCACGGTGTGTGGAAGGGACCAGAAGACCCCAGGGTGTGTGGAAGGGACCAGAAGACCCCACGGTGTGTGGAAGGGACCAGAAGACCCCAGGGTGTATGGAAGGGACCAGAAGACCCCTGGGTGTATGGAAGGTACCAGAAGACCTCTGGGTGTATGGAAGGGACCAGAAGACCCCAGGGTGTGTGGAAGGGACCAGAAGACCCCAGGGTGTATGGAAGGGACAAGAAGACCCCAGGGTGTGTGGAAGGGACCAGAAGACCCCAGGGTGTGTGGAAGGGACTAGAAGACCCCAGGGTGTGTGGAAGGGACCAGAAGACCCCAGGGTGTGTGGAAGGGACCAGAAGACCCCAGGGTGTGTGGAAGGGACCAGAAGACCCCTGGGTGTGTGGAAGGGACCAGAAGACCCCAGGGTGTGTGGAAGGGACCAGAAGACCCCACGGTGTGTGGAAGGGGCAAGAAGACCCCAGGGAGTGTGGAAGGGACCAGAAGACCCCAGGGTGTGTGGAAGGGACCAGACGACCCCAGGGTGTGTGGAAGGGACCAGAAGACCCCTGGGTGTGTGGAAGGGACCAGAAGACCCCAGGGTGTGTGGAAGGGACCAGAAGACCCCACGGTGTGTGGAAGGGACCAGAAGACCCCAGGGTGTGTGGAAGGGACCAGAAGACCCCAGGGTGTGTGGAAGGGACCAGAAGACCCCACGGTGTGTGGAAGGGGCAAGAAGACCCCAGGGAGTGTGGAAGGGACCAGAAGACCCCAGGGTGTGTGGAAGGGACCAGAAGACCCCAGGGTGTGTGGAAGGGACTAGAAGACCCCAGGGTGTGTGGAAGGGACCAGAAGACCCCAGGTTGTGTGGAAGGGACTAGAAGACCCCAGGGTGTGTGGAAGGGACCAGAAGACCCCAGGGTGTGTGGAAGGGACCAGAAGACCCCAGGGTGTGTGGAAGGGACTAGAAGACCCCAGGTTGTGTGGAAGGGACCTTAAGACCCCAGGGTGTGTGGAAGGGACCAGAAGACCCCTGGGTGTGTGGAAGGGACCAGACGACCCCAGGGTGTGTGGAAGGGACCAGAAGACCCCAGGGTGTGTGGAAGGGACAAGAAGACCCCAGGGTATGTGGAAGGGACCAGAAGACCCCAGGGTGTGTGGAAGGGACAAGAAGACCCCTGGGTGTGTGGAAGGGACCAGACGACCCCAGGGTGTGTGGAAGGGACCAGACGACCCCAGGGTGTGTGGAAGGGACCAGAAGACCCCAGGGTGTGTGGAAGGGACCAGAAGACCCCTGGGTGTGTGGAAGGGACCAGAAGACCCCAGGGTGTGTGGAAGGGACCAGAAGACCCCTGGGTGTGTGGAAGGGACCAGAAGACCCCAGGGTGTGTGGAAGGGACCAGAAGACCCCTGGGTGTGTGGAAGGGACCAGAAGACCCCAGGGTGTGTGGAAGGGACCAGAAGACCCCAGGGTGTGTGGAAGGGACCAGAAGACCCCAGGGTGTGTGGAAGGGACCAGAAGACCCCAGGGTGTGTGGAAGGGACCAGAAGACCCCAGGGTGTGTGGAAGGGACCAGAAGACTCATCAACATTATGGCTCCACAATGTTCTTGATGATTCAGTTATTGCCACGCTATATAACAGGATCGCTCACACTTGTATTCATTATCATAAAATTTAACCTTTATGATGATTTTTATCTCTATTTTTCCTTAAATAAGGTAGGCGTTGACGTTCAATAAATTTCGACTTAATTTCTGCTCTTGCTCTCCATAATTACACTTTGATGAGTTTTCGGAACAGAAATATAATTTACAAGAAATGTGATTAAAGATCAAGTTTTGTGTGTGTGTGTTTTATTATCCTTAAGGTCTACAGATTTTGTTGGTAAGAGAAATATATTACGCTAATTTAAATGTCTAGTGTTTGTTATTCCATTAAAAAGTTTTATTGTGAATACTTGGGGAGGGGGGAGGAGGGAGGAGGGGAGGAGGGAGGAGGGGAGGAGGGAGGAGGGGAGGTGGGAGGAGGGGAGGAGGGAGGAGGGGAGGTGGGAGGAGGGGAGGAGGGAGGGCTGTCGGGGGTTGTGTGCATGCAGGTGTCACAACTTCCCAGAACTTTTTGGCATTTGGTTGTTGAGTGGTTACAGCACATTTTCTATCAATCACATTTACTAGGGAAAATTCATGCCTTTATATATATATCCCCAATCGAATGAGAGAATCTAACCTGGGCCGGGTTCGATTCTCTCATCGAGGAAGTATTCTGTTTGTTAAATATAACTTGCGCATTCATGCAAGTGTGTGGTAAAAATAGGCACGAGTTTTCCCTAGTAAATATGATTAATAGAAAGTGTGTGTCTGATCTGTGAACATCATCTGGCGTCACTGAGGACTTGGGTTTCGCAGAAAAGCTGCCCGATTCCCAGTCCTTTTAATGATCTGATGGCAGTCAATTGGTTAGCACACTGGCTAGCCACCTGACTGGCCCCGCCTAGGTTCAATATATATATATATATATATATATATATATATATATATATATATATATATATATATATATATATATATATGTATATATATATACAATTTTCTTTTGCTTTTGCAAGCAAAGGTCAACAAATTAATCGAAACTGTGAACGCCAAGAATTCCGGACACCACCTACCAAAGGTTATTGGGGAATATAAACTTGGATATGCGTATGGAAATGTCAAGACACACAAGCCTGGAAACTCACTTCGGCCAATCATCAGCCAGATACCCACACCCACGTACAGACTGGCGAAACGACTCAACGGCTTGCTGACTCCTCATGTCCCTTGCGCCTTCAGCCTGAAGTCTCCAAAGGAATTTGTTGACTTACTGCGGGGAACACGAGCCACAGGGATAAGAGCCTCGTTGGACGTAGAATCACTGTTTACCAACGTACCTGTGGATGAAACAATCGGGATGATAGCCGACAGAGTGTATCGTGATCCGGCCTGTACTCCTCTTGACATACCATAAAACACTCTAAGAAAACTACTCCAAGCTTGTACTAAAGAGGCACCCTTCTTGAGCCCGGATGGACACATGTATAAGCAAGTAGATGGGGTCGCCATGGGTTCTCCCCTAGGTGTCCTGTTTGCAAACTTCTACATGGGTACCATCGAGCAAAAAGTCTTAGTCGACATGAACTTGAAACCGGCCATATACTGCAGGTATGTTGACGACATTTTTACACAGGTACCTGATGTCAGACATCTGCAGGAGCTGAAGGAGGCATTTGAGCAGAATTCTGTGTTGCGTTTCACTTACGAGATGGAGAAGGATGGGAAGCTGCCCTTTCTAGATGTAACAGTCATGGAAAGGAGCGGAGTTTTCCACACTGCAGTCTACACTAAGGAAACGAACATAGGAATGTGCCTGAATGCCAACAGTGACTGCCCAGACAGGTACAAGAGGAGTGTTGTTAACGCTTACGTCGACCGTGCTCTCAGCCACAGCTCAGAATGGAAGCAAGTCGACGAAGAACTCTGTAGGGTAAGGCAGGTCAAAGTCAACAACGGCTTCTCCAATGGTTTCGTCGAAGACATCACAAGAAGGAAAGTGAAACGCCATGCAACCTCTGAAGAGACAACTAACACAACACCTATACCCCCTATTAGACTATTTTACAGGAACTTCTTTTCCACAGCTCATAAAACGGAGGAAAGGGTCCTGAAAGATATTGTTAATAGAAACGTTATCCCTACAGAGAAAAATCAGAGGATACAACTGACGATTTACTATAAAACCAGAAAAACAGCCAGCCTACTCATGAGAAACTCTCCAGACACAAAGCAGAACGCTTTAAAAGAGACCAACGTCGTCTATGCCTTCAAATGCCCTCTTGGGGACTGTAAGCTCCAAAAAACCCAGTATATAGGCAAGACAACAAAATCTCTTTCTAGGCGTTTAACGATGCATAAGCAACAGGGCTCCATTAAGGAACATATAATCTCTTCCCACAACCAAACCATCGCCAGAGAAATCCTAGTAAACAACACAGAAATCATCGATAGATACAGCGATAGCAGGCGGCTTGACGTCTGCGAGGCTCTACACATCAAGAAGTCAACACCAGCAATCAACACCCAATTAATGCACAACTATATTCTACCCACCTCAAGACTCCGCTCCAATATAAAAGCATCAAGAAATATGGACCAATAGGCTTTCTACAAATCACTTCCATTCAATACCCATTGTTTCGTGTTCTGTCTTGTGTTTAGGAATTTAATACCCTATTAATACCACCTCACCCCATCCACCTCACTCAAATGTAGATATAAACAAATCGAAGATGTATAAGTTCTATTCAGTTGCGTATGTGTAAGCTAAAGTCTTTGAAAATGTAATAAGTTTTACGAAACGCGGTCAAGTGTCGCGTCAGACTAGAAATAAAAAATGAATTTTGGAGAATTGATTTTTGAATTACCACCGACAGTGAAAAGAAACGTACGAAAGATCGAGAAAATTCGTGTTAGAATTATTAATCTTACTTTTTCGGTCATATTTAATAATATATGTCTACAGGAAAGACTGCTACCAAAATATACTAATATTATATATATTTATATATATATATATATATATATAATATATATATATATTTATATATATATATTTATATATATATATATTTATATATACATATTTATATATACATATTTATATATACATATTTATATATATGTCGTACCTAGTAGCCAGAACGCACTTCTCATCCTACTATGCAAGGCCCGAGACCCTAGGTCTCGTTCTTAACCCCTCCAATCTTGAGGTTGTCTTTAGATGATTTCGTTATCTTTAGATGCTTTTGTGTCCCCGCGGCCCGGTCCTCGACCAGGCCTCCATCCCCAGGAAGCAGCCCGTAGCAGCTGTCTAACTCCCAGGTACCTAATTTACTGCTAGGTAACAGGAGCATCAGGGTGAAAGAAACTCTGCTCATCGTTTCTAGCTGGCGCCCGGGAATGAACCTGGGACCACAGGATCACGCGTCCAATGTTCTGTCCGCTCAGCCACCGGCTGAGCCAACCACATTGGCTTGCCGGCCACCACGCACTTTCCAAGTGCGAAATTATTACATCCAGTGAGGTAGTCATTAGTGCAGTGAAATCAGTTTTACCAGAAGCCTCAGGCATTAAGCCCACCGACAGCACACTACTTGGAGCACCTCTGGGCCACAATGCCATTGCTGCAGTCCTTGACGAAAAGTTTAACGACCTAAAGAGGATGGAAGAGAGAATAGGGGACTTGGACTCCCGTGATGCTCTCTACCTTCTCACAAAGTGCCTTACCTTGCCCAAGCTAACATACTTTTTAAGATGTACACCCACTTTTGGCAACCCACTTCTAAGTCAATATAATGAGCTCGTCAGGTCAATATTCAGGAAGGAACTCATCCTAGATCAGATGACAGTCAGTTGGACAAAGCAACACTATCAGTGAGATTTAGGGGGATAGGCATACGAAAGGCAACTGAGGAAGCACCTCCAGCATTCTTATCCTCATGTACAGCAGCCACCGAATTGGTAGGGCAGATCCTAGCAGAGCGTATGAGAAACACAGCGGGAACTCATAATCAAAAGTTCATCGAAGCAGCCAGACAATGGGAAACCACTGCACACCCTCTACCCCGACCACAAACCTCAAAAGACCACAAGCAAGCCCACTGGGATGGCCCCCTTAATTGAAAAGACTGCCACAACAATGCTTGAAAACGCAGATGCTGAAAACAAAGCCCGCCTCCTAGCGGTAACAGCACCCAATGCCAGGAGTATTTTATTGCTTTGCCTTTGTTCCAATCGGTTCGGAGACTCTCGGTTCGTCTGGAAAATGTGCATCGAAGTTCCTAAAGGAATTGGGGGACAAATTGATCGGCGCTACAAAAGACCAGAGAGCAAAAAGTTTCTTGTTCCAGCGCTTCAGTGACGCGATTCAGAGGGAAAATGCCTGTTGCGTATTGGGCACGAGTCCAACTTCAGAGGAATTCGAAGAAGTGTTTGACTTGCAACAATGATCGGATCTGTCCGTGACTTTTATCAATATTTCCCATTGACCTGTTTTTCATTTTTTTCATCTTGTACAAAAAAATTCCCTATATATAAATATATAAGGGGTTGGTAGGAGAAGACAATATTAGCCAGTGCATGAGAGAGCCTGACAAGGCTTTCCCGGGTCCTGCTTATCATCGTCTTCGAGGCCTCGGAGAAAAGTACACATAACGCATTAGAAGGGATGTTTAGGTCCCGTCCAATACAGTTTCTATGTTCTTTTCTCCTACTACCCCCCCCCCCTTTCCTTTTGTGTTTTGTTGTGCGTTATTAGATATTTAAAGGCTAGAAGATGTATATTAGTTAATGGAATGAGTGCTTAAAGGATATGTCTCTCTTGGAGCAACTCCACTTCCAGACAAGAATTGAGGACGCAGCAGACATTTTCCCTCTGGATCGCCACACTGAGGCGCTGAAACAAAAAAGTGGCAGACCTTGTGTCTCTGGTGATGTCACTGAGCCTTGAATCCAATTCTTTGAGAAATCCCAAGGCATTCCTACTCCAGGGGGGCCATGTGTCTCAGACGCTATGGGAACAGAGATGTATTGGCGTTCCAATCATCTGTATTTGACTGATTTTGCTAATTCTCTGTGGTTGGCCGCCCCACCTGCTTGATCAGCACCGAAGTGTATAGGTGTCAGCCAGGGTGGATACACATGTGTAGTCCAACACCAATTTTTTTTCCCCTTTTTCCAGGAGTACATTGTGATACCATCTGGGCGAAGTGCGGGGTCATCCTTGTTTTGGTCCCCTAGTATGCGAAGTTCTCTCTCCGCTGGGCACTTAGCTGAGACAAGGCTCCTCTTGATGATGTCATTAACCTCGTTGTATCTATAATGTCAGATATCGGAGAAAGGATTAAGACAGGAAATTTCTTTAATTACTTTCGTATTTAATAATACATCTTCAGAAGGATGGATTTACAGTTTAGTTAAGTGGATATAGGCAAGAATGAGATGAGGTGAAAAACAATATTTTTAACGAGATAAGGGGATATTAATAAGGTATTATAGAGATAAATATGTATCACTGATCCCACTCAAATCGCCCTTTACCTGATCAATGAAAAATGTATCTAAATTATCAAAACCACTATTAATGTTCAAATTACATGATTTTGTAATCTGTATTAAAGCAGATCGAATAATGTTTCTATTGAAGATGATTTTTTAATTCATTATTGAAGGAGCCCTCTCCTAGTCAATTCGGTAAGAACTTTGTGATAAATGAACAAACAAAGCATTAGATAATTGCCAATATATGCACACACCACAGGTCAGTATACAAACACAGTAAGACAGTATACATACACCACATGACAGTATGCATTCACCACATTACAGTGTACAGACACCACAGGACAGTATACATGCACCACATAACAGTATACATGCACCACAGGACAGTACGCATGCACCACAGAACAGTATACATGCGCCACAGGACAGTATACATGCACCACAGGACAGTATACATGCACCACAGGACAGTATACATGCACCACAGGACAGTATACATGCACCACAGGACAGTATACATGCACCACAGGACAGTATACATGCCCCACAGGACAGTATACATGTACCACAGGACAGTATACATGCACCACAGGACAGTATACATGCCCCACAGGACAGTATACATGTACCACAGGACAATATACATGCACCACAGGACAGTATACATGCACCACAGGACAGTATACATGCACCACAGGACAGTATACATGCACCACAGGACAGTATACATGCACCACTGGACCATGAGACACAATTCGGTGCTACAAATGTGTAGCACCGTCGTCGCGTGATCAAGAATTCCTTTTAGCAATGTCTTCTCCCTTGTCATATATTTAAGACTGTAAATATCTTATATTTATCTATATGTCATCCTCCATGTTTGTTATTTGTGAAGACTCCATGAAAGAATGCGTTTCTGTCTGACACAACCCGTCCTCTTAAAAATAACGTCGCTTTTCGCACGTATGCGCGCTATGGTAAAAAATGGACGCAATTTGAAATGAAATCGGCTCACGAAAGTGATGTACTGTTCCATTTTCTGTTTGAGTCCTCCGGCTTACTCGGAAAGGTTAGGAGAGGAAACGTTCAATTAACGTTTATCATGACGTTTAGAAGTTTTAGGAGAATTTCCTGCCTTCCTAACCTACCAGAGTTAGCTTATACCTTAGCTTTATACCTTAACTTACTGCGTTGGAAAAAAAATTCTAAAATCGATTTTCATTTTTTTCATTTTCAAATTACGTCCATTTTCGGCCATACGGGTAAACGGCAAAATTCAGACGTAATTTGTAGGAGTACAGATTGCTAGGGCTGGCCTTGTCAAAGTTTTCTGTATGACACATTGGAGGTTGGGGGCAATCATAAGCAGGTTGGGGACATTCAAACATTGTCGATATTTTCATATTTTCCCGAAAAAAGCATAAAGTATAAAAATTCTTATGGCAAAGTTTCGGCAGCGTAATCTACAAAATAAAAAAATCTTTAAAATTACAACTGTGAACATTTTTTTTATTAACTTTAAATATTTTGACCTTAATTATCTCATAAGAAGGTAATCGTCAAAATGTGTAATAAACTTTAGGATATTTGTTTCTCTTTCTGAAAAAAAGAAAATTATTTGATAATAATTTTACATGAATTTGCATGTTTGGAAATTTACAAAAAAATTAACTGGACTCTAAATTAAAAACGAGTTATGCTGTGGGGGAATATACCAGGATTATTGATGAAGAGGAGAATTACATAGGGCCAAAAAGTGCTCATTAGAACCATGAATTTAAAAATTAAATAATTATTGAATTTGTTGATAAAGTACAAAACTAAAAGCTCTTAGCTGCATGCAAGGTTCCTGTGCTGGATTGTATGTACACTCCTCTGTGACCTTGATACTGGCAATGGGCTGCAGCAGGTAAGGTCCTAAAGGCTGATCTGACTCATAAATTGCAGAACACAATATATCTGCAGATACATCCAAACATTTAACATGAAATTTTACATGGTTTATTTAAAACAGCTCTATGACTGTAAGCACTGGTAAGGTTCATGATTTAGGACCTTTCGGAAAGGAAAGGGAGCCTTTCAATCTCCCCTTTGGAAAATTATATATGATGAAAGGGAACAGTTGAAAAATGATATGAAAAATGGAAACACCCCCGGACTAGACCCCGGCAGGGGGCTGGGAGTCGCCGAGGTAACTAAAATCACTCTGGGGCCAAGTTGGAGCCGTCGGGAGAATATGACAAAACCCCGGGGCCAAGTTGGAGCCGTCGAGAAAAGCAATACGGCTAAAACTTGGCCCCGTTTCCACTATTTCAACCCACCCTCCACCTACCTACCCTCCACCTACCCACCTCAGCCTCAACCCACCCCCACCTACCCACCTCTGCGGCAACCCACAACACCACTGATTGTGTGAAAATCCAGGTCAGGTTTCAGTGGAAGCCTCAGGAAACCCTCGTGTGTTCAGAAGAACTCCAGGTTGCAATCCTTATACTATATCGTGGCCTAGTTGTCTAGAGCGTGTGCCTGGGAACATCCACCGCATTGGTTCGAATCCTCATCACGGATCCTACGGAGGTTCTCATTGATACAGTCACGTTAGTGATTACTCTCTGAGAATTCTTCATATTTTCATGAAAAAAACCCAGTCACCCGCAAGATGAAGACTCGCGGGTGACTTTTGCTAACAATTGACAAAAGCCAATTGTTGGGTTTAAGCTTATGCCCCCTCGTTGGTTCATCATTATAATTTCTTAACTATCCACTGTATTTCAACAAAAATTAACATAGGATCAGAATTTATATCAAACCAGTTAATACCAGTAAGCACTGTATGACTTAAGTTCAGCCCCCAATCCCCTCGCCAATCCTCTCCGCCTCACTTACTCCATACACACATCCTGTCACTCAGAGAGTCCACCAACGTCCCTCCCCTCTTCCACTTACAGAGTCCAGCCACAACCCTCCCCTCTTCCATTTACAGAGTCCAGCCACAACCCTCCCCTCTTCCACTTACAGAGTCCAGCCACAACCCTCCCCTCTTCCATTTACAGAGTCCAGCCACAACCCTCCCCTCTTCCACTTACAGAGTCCAGCCACAACCCTCCCCTCTTCCATTTACAGAGTCCAGCCACAACCCTCCCCTCTTCCATTTACAGAGTCCAGCCACAACCCTCCCCTCTTCCATTTACAGAGTCCAGCGACAACCCTCCCATCTTCCACTTACAGAGTCCAGCCACAACCCTCCCATCTTCCACTTACAGAGTCCAGACACAACCCTCTTCTCTTTCACTCAGAGAGTCCACCAGCGACCCCACCCTCTTCAACTCAACGAGTGCACCCACGACCCCATCATCTTCCACTCAAACAATCCACCCACAACCTCACCCTCTTCCACTCAGAGAGTCCACCCATGACCCCACCCTCTTCCACTCAGAGAGTCCACCCATGACCCCACCCTCTTCCACTCAGAGAGTCCACCCACCACCCCTCCCTCTTCCACTCAGAGAGTCCACCCATGACCCCACCCTCTTCCACTCAGAGAGTCCACCCATGACCCCACCCTCTTCCACTCAGAGAGTCCACCCATGACCCCACCCTCTTCCACTCAGAGAGTCCACCCACCACCCCACCCTCTTCCACTCAGAGAGTCCACCCATGACCCCACCCTCTTCCACTCAGAGAGTCCACCCATGACCCCACCCTCTTCCACTCAGAGAGTCCACCCACCACCCCACCCTCTTCCACTCAGAGAGTCCACCCACCACCCCTCCCTCTTCCACTGTCTCATCCAGCAGTACAATCGACTAAGAAAATCCACCGCCGCGTTGCTGTGTCCATATGTGCGCGCGCACGACCATCAGTGGGAAATGATTTCCACATTAAAATTTAAGTTTTTAGTAATTCTTAAATATTATACATTCAGTTAAATTACTATGAGAATTCTTTCTCTGTTTAAGCCTAATTAAAATAAGAATAGTCAGTAGGGGGCTGATGGCACACTCCTGTGTGGTGTCGGCAGCTGACTCCTTCACTACACAACGAGAGACAGTTGCAAAACTGAAGTTGTTTTCTCTTAATTCTCATTATTTAATTAGTATGGAGAAAATAAATAATACGCTAATAATCCAGTGAATTAATGTTATTAGATCGATTGATAAACACTGAATTTACAACCCTCAGTTCGCAAATATTATAATTCTCTCTCTGACTCTGGAGTCAGGAGAAAGGAGGACTCGCCGCCATTCTATAACTCCTCTAGAGTCATGAGGAAGGAGACTTGGCGCCATTCTCTGACTCTGGAGTCATGAGGAAGGGGACTCGGCGCCATTCTCTGACTCTGGAGTCATGAGGAAGGGGACTCGGCACCATTCTCTGACTCTGGAGTCATGAGGAAGGGGACTCGGCACCATTCTCTGACTCTGGAGTCATGAGGAAGGAGACTCGGCGCCATTCTCTGACTCTGGAGTCATGAGGAAGGGGACTCGGCGCCATTCTCTGACTCTGGAGTCAAGAGGAAGGGGACTCGGCGCCATTCTCTGACTCTGGAGTCATGAGGAAGGGGACTCGGCACCATTCTCTGACTCTGGAGTCATGAGGAAGGGGACTCGGCGCCATTCTCTGACTCTGGAGTCATGAGGAAGGAGACTCGGCGCCATTCTCTGACTCTGGAGTCATGAGGAAGGGGACTCGGCGCCATTCTCTGACTCTGGAGTCAAGAGGAAGGGGACTCGGCGCCATTCTCTGACTCTGGAGTCAAGAGGAAGGGGACTCGGCGCCATTCTCTGACTCTGGAGTCATGAGGAAGGGGACTCGGCGCCATTCTCTGACTCTGGAGTCATGAGGAAGGGGACTCGGCGCCATTCTCTGACTCTGGAGTCATGAGGAAGGGGACTCGGCGCCATTCTCTGACTCTGGAGTCATGAGGAAGGGGACTCGGCGCCATTCTCTGACTCTGGAGTCAAGAGGAAGGGGACTCGGCACCATTCTCTGACTCTGGAGTCAAGAGGAAGGAGACTCGGCGCCATTCTATAACTCCTCTAGAGTCATGAGGAAGGAGACTTGGCGCCATTCTCTGACTCTGGAGTCATGAGGAAGGGGACTCGGCGCCATTCTCTGACTCTGGAGTCAAGAGGAAGGGGACTCGGCGCCATTCTCTGACTCTGGAGTCAAGAGGAAGGAGACTCGGCGCCATTCTCTGACTCTGGAGTCAAGAGGAAGGGGACTCGGCACCATTACTCAAGGAACATTTAGCCTGGCTCTCCCAGTGTGAAGCCCTTAACGTACTGGATAATACACGCCGATGATAACTGCTCATGGTCGTTCATCAATTCCATGTTCTACAAACTCAATTCCGACCCACGTCTATGGATAAGTGAATCTACGATTCCTGTAGAATATATTGTTCTGGCCAGTATATAAGTGTATATTGTCCTGGCCAGTATATATGTGTATATTGATCTGAGCAGAATATATGTGTGTTCTGGGAGTTACGGGAGGTGTATGAACCGGTTAAGAGAATGAACCAAACAAATTAGCATGTGAATCTCGTCGACTGGAATCTACTAATTATGAGTCATGAATTTAATATGAGTAATCACAAGTAACAATACAAATCTAATATTAAGATTACCAGCATGGGGCTGTGTGAGGTTAGTTTCTCACCGTAAAGTATGAGGGCAGTCTGGTGTAGATATAGTAGATGTGGAAGGAGCCCGGTGAAGACATACTGGATATGGAAATAGCCTGGGGTAGACATACTGGATGTGGAGGTAGTCTACCTCAGTGCATCATACTTACAACTGAGTCGTAATTCATTCAATTGTATAATTTATAATTTAACTCAATTTAATTATAATAAATTAGTAATTTACAATTAACAGTCAGTTCACTCATATATTTCATAAATATAGGAGAAAGCGCCAAGTCATTACCACTATATAGCACATGTAAGGGATCAGGATAAGAATTTGGGATGGGACGGGTGGGGGGGGGGAGGAATGGTGCCCAACTATTTGCACGGTCGTGGATTGAACCTGCAAAAAGGAAGACCGTCGCTCTACCTTCCAGCCCAAGTGGTTAGGTAATTAGTTCATTCAGGGACAAACAAACGAGTACAATAAATGTCAAGAGGGTTGTCCATTGGAGTTAAATAATTTAAAAATTAATTTGGGAAATTTAATTGACCAAATGTTTAAGTTTAATTTCTAATTAAGTCTTGCAACACTCAGTGAACTAATCATAAATTAAATAATTATTACAACAATATAAACCCTCCACTGTGGAGTTATGTAATACAATAACAAACAAACCTTTGAACAAGTCTATTGAAGGTTAGGTAATAATAAGGTAAGTCAAAGTAACTTTAATCGGTGTCCAACCACTTGACGGTCGGGGATTGAACGCCAACCTGAATGAAGCGGGACCGTCGCTCTGCCGTCCAGTCCAAGTGGTTGAGCAGCATTTTGGAGAGGCTATATAAATTTACACATGACCCATTTAATCACATTCGACAAGACTTAGTCTCATGGGACAATGTTTCTTGTGACAACATCTATTACTTCACCTCACTCCAAAATGTATAATCTGCTTTATTTCACCTCACAGTTATGAGCCATAACATTATGTTATGAACACCGATAACCTCACCTCTCTGGAGGAGCCAATCTGCAAGTCATTCACACATATTATGTACAGGCAGTCAGGTCAGTGAACGAATATGCCGCACCTGCACTCACAGGACTATCACAACAACAGTGGAAAAAGCTTGAAGTTGCCCAGAACAATGATATGAGAGCTGCCCTCAGAGCCTCAATGTGGACCAAGCTTGAAACTCAAGGACTGGAAACGTATTTGCTCTCTATTCAAGAAAATATATCCCAAAGAACAGCTACGATTAACAGTAAGATAATTGTTTCCCTTGATCCAGTCCCAGTACTGGATCAGGCCATATCAGGCTTTAGAGCCGGTCGGCCGAGCAGACAGCACGCTGGACTTGTGATCCTGTGGTCCTGGGTTCGATCCCGGGCGTCGGCGAGAAACAATGGGCAGAGTTTCTTTCACCCTATGCCCCTGTTACCTAGCAGTAAAATAGGTACCTGGGTGTTAGTCAGCTGTCACGGGCTGCTTCCTGGGGGTGGAGGCCTGGTCGAGGACCGGGCCGCGGGGACACTAAAATCCCCGAAATCATCTCAAGATAACTCAAGATAACCTTCTTCTGAATTACTAACTGCAGAGTCCATAGGGTTAGCTGTATCCACATTCCTCTCTGTTGTCCCTTGCTGTGCCTCCCGCTCTCCTGCAGGTGCTGCTACGCCTTCATTATTAGGATGGGTATCACTAGTTGCCCCCCCCCCACCTAAAGGGTCTTCAAAATTCCCTGTGAACCTTGGCATGAGCTGATCTGCATGTCTTTTCCAATTAATGTTCCCAAAATTCTGCACTTTCATAGTGAAATTCCTGCGTCCCAAGACTTCCCTAATTTGTCCTTCTATCCAGGGCTTACCAATTCCAAAATTCCTTGCATATACTGTATCCCCCTCGTTAAACAAGAATTCCTCTCCCTGAGCCAACTGATTGGCCAAGCTAGTTACTGATTTCTCTATATCAGGATCAGTCTTAACTACTTCCATGTGTACTTTAAAGTGCCTAATAAACAGTAATTCAGAAGGAGATTTACCACTGGTAGAATGAACAGTTTTTCTTTGATTATACAAAAATCTACAAAGCCTTGTATTAATAGTACCTTCTGTAATTTTTGACCAGACCACACTAGAAGGTGAAGGGACGACGACGTTTCGGTCCGTCCTGGACCATTCTCAAGTCGATTGAGAGTACCTTCAATACCTACAGTACCTTCTGTAAACTGCTTTAACCCTTCTTTCAAGGATCTCGCTGTTCTCTCAGCCAGAAAAGAAGGGGAAAAGATTGTTGGCACTTCTCGATGCATATGATGATGTTCAAATTATCAGTAAGAATCAACCAACGCAAATATATGGAGGAGTCCTAGATAGGTGCATTGGCTTTAACCTGTCATACACAACTCATGAGACTGATATTATGGATGACTTCTAGTGTGGTCTGACCATTTAGCCATAACAGCTAACATACATGTGGGTAATGTTGACCTACCTGGCACTAAGCTGAGTAGACGCAGGCTAACTGTAAGGAAAGAACAAGAAAAATTCTTTATAGACAGCATAGAACATTGGTATAACAATTATGAGCCTGAGAATGTACAACAGTTTTATGATGACCTCATAAATAATACCTATGAGGCCATCAAAAATAGTGAGTCACGCCAAATAAAAAGAAGTACTGGTAAACAGATCAGACACAACCAGTACTATGATGATGCTAAACTGAAAGAGCTTAAATCAATTGCTAGACAGACAGGTAAAGCATATTAGAG
Source organism: Procambarus clarkii (assembly GCF_040958095.1). Taxonomy (NCBI): domain Eukaryota; kingdom Metazoa; phylum Arthropoda; class Malacostraca; order Decapoda; family Cambaridae; genus Procambarus; species Procambarus clarkii. Next base: position 3,043,271 of record NC_091236.1, on the reverse strand, counting down.
CCTTAGAACTCCTCAAATGTTAAAACTGTTTCAGGCCGCGCTTGCAGCGGCAAGGGAGAGAATGACTGAACTCAGACATAATGAATGGGAGGGTTTTGTTAGTGGACTTAACCTGCATATTCCCCTGGGCAAAGCCTGGAAAGGCATAAACAAAATTATTGGTAAAAATAGTAGACAAGTTTCACACCCAAACCCGCTACAGAAAGCCAATCAGTTAATTGCAAAATGGGCTCAGGTTTCCAGCTTTGGAATGTTACCAGCTAGCACTAGGGAGAAATTGCAGGCGAGGTCCACAGACAGAAATTCTCTCATAAATTTCATGTTGAGCAAGCAACATGATGAATGTGATGTTCCATATACAGATTATGAATTGGATGCAGCCTTCTCCAGGGGTAGGAACACTGCTCCTGGTGAGGACGGTATCACCTATGATATTCTAAGACTCCTACATCGTGTACCCGGTAACCCATTATTAGAATTGTTTAATGCGAGTTATGTCACTGGGCAGTTGCCTGTATCATGGACCACCAGTCTTACGGTACCTGTACCAAAGCCTGGCCAACCTGATGCTTTCCGTCCCATCTCTCTGACCAGTTGCATGTGCAAAACCTTTGAGAGAATGGGGCTTAATAGATTATTGTATAGAGTTTAAGAGCACATGTCACCTGATATCAATGGTTTCACACATGGTAAAAGTGCACACAACTGTATCACAACCTTTCTTACTGTTCATGGAGACAAAAGGCACAAGTACACAACATTTCTTGATTTAAAAAATGCCTTTGATATTGCTAATAGGGAAGTGATTATGTATGAATTAGCGAGAATGGATATAGGGGGACATTTATTACAGTGGATACGAGGCTATCTTACCAACCGGAAGTCCTCTGCACTGTTCCAAGGCTACAAGAGTGAAACTAAAGTAATGCAACTAGGCACCCCACAAGGAGTACTTAGTCCTACCTTGTTTAATGTTCTAATTAATGCTTTTCTAAAATCAATCCCAACTAGTCCGGCAAACATCACTATCAGCTATGCAGATGACATCCTTGTGCATACTAAAACCCACCGCGAAATGCAAACAGTCTTAAATTGTATACATACAGCTTGTGAGAGCCTTGGTCTTGTAATCAACGCTGCTAAAACTAAGGTATTTAACAGACAAATTGGCAACCGCAAAAGTGGACCACGAAAACTTAAGATAGACAACATACCAATAGACTATGTCTCTTCTTTCAAATACCTTGGTGTCTCTATCCCTTGTACCTCAACTGCAGTCAATAAGTTACATCAACAATGTAGAGACAGACTCAAGGCTCTCAGAACTGTAGTGGGGTACAGCCCGAAATATGGTGTTAATATTAGAATAGCAAGAATGATGAAATTAAGCGTATATAAGGTCTCTGATAGACTATCATGCACCAGCTTTGGTCCTGCAGAATGGCAAAAGTATTGATAGACTGGAAAAAATGCAAAATGAAGCACTCAGAATTATACTTGGCTGTCCTATAACTACCAAAGTTCTCAACATGCAGAAAGAATTAAATATACTTAGCATTAGAGATAGAATATTTGAAATTAATCTTATGATGGGACTAAAGCTTCTGCGTGATAACAAAAACAACATTGTGTCAGTTGCACTGTTAGAACACATACGAAATGGAACTAGCGAGTCTAAATGGATTCAAAGAACTGCCATTCATATTAAAATGATGGGACTGCACGATGTATATACAGATGAAAGAGTACAGCACTTCCTTCCACCCTGGCAGATAGTACCTTTTGACATCCTGACCCTGCATACCCCACCAAGAAACTAATCACAAGCAACCCTCATGCTCAGCTTGCTGCTAAATTAGGCACCATAGAACACATTCACAATATACAAGCTGAAAACAACATCACACAGACCATATACACTGACGGATCACTCAATACAGCTACAGGGAGGGCAGGAAGTGCTGTTATTGCTCATCAGCCCGATGGCAGCACAATTCAAAGAAATATCCGAATTAGTAACTGGGCGTCCACAATGCAAGCAGAGTTGGTAGCGATACTGGTAGCACTCGAAATTATTGACAACATTGAAGTAAACAGCTTAATTATTTCTGACTCCCTATCCTCACTACGAGCAATAAACAGTTTGCAATCAAGTAATAACGTGCTTGTCTTGGAAGCTAGACGTAGATATATAAGAATACTTAGCAAGAGGGTAAATATAAAAATGTTGTGGATTCCTTCTCACATTGGCATGCAGGAACATGACAAAGTTGACGCCCTTGCTAAGGCTGCAGTAAATAAAGACAGTATTGAACGGAATCTTGAGTTATCAAATAGGTCCCTTAAAAGTGTCATTAGACGAGAACTCCTGGATGGATTTGAAGAAAGTAGAACAGTGCAAACTGGAACTAGCAGGTCCATTGTTCATCACAATGAAATGTGTGAAGTAAAACATGTGTATGGGGCAAGTAACAAAGTCAGTAGACTAACAGATGTTGTCACAGCTCGTATAAGACTTGGCTACAAGTATCTCTGGCAGTTCGGCTTGTATAGAGATCTAGATGAAGTAAAGTGTAAAGTGTGTGGACATAGGCAGGGACACACACTCGAACACTATATCTTGGATTGTTGTAAAATTGAGCCTTTTAGAGATAAATCTAAGCTCACTCTGTATGATATGGCAACCTATCTTATTACCATGGATAAATTACCTGAAATCCTTGCACTGTACCCACATTTCGCTTCCAGTAGATGAACGACATATGAGATTCAGAAACAAGTAGTGTATTGTGAGGACTAATAATAAACAGAAGCTCCCCTATGACTCTGTAATATCCCCATTGGTCAAACTATTATGTATTAGCGATAAGACCTACCATTAATGTATGATGACTTACTGTAAATATGTAGCTCTTGTAATAGCACTTTCTCTGTAACTAGCTGACATTGTATCTATAAGGTGTGAAGGATTGAAGAAATTGTTTATGTAATAATCTAAGATGAGGTCTGATAAAGACCTTTTGTGCCCTCTGTAATGCCTTTGCGCTACCGCTCACAGGATGAGTATGGGGTGCACAATAAACTAGCCGCCTTCGGCGGCAACAATCAAATCTCAGCCAGACCATTTGAAGAAGGATTATTGGGGGCAGGTGTTACATGTTTAAGGTGCCAAGACGATAGTTCCTAAAAAGTTGTTCAATGTCAACCAATATTTTTTGACTAGTTGTATATGAAAAGTGCTGCAATTGTTGCAAGTTTCAGTACTGCAGCCTAAATAGAAAGGGAGATTGACTTTTTTTTTTTTTTTTTTTTTTAAGAAATATTACACACTTTCAAATGAGTTGAGGCCTTTCACCTTTCCAGATATAATCATTCTATGACACTTTTCTGACACATTAGCATATAATAAAGGATCTGTAGGAAGGGATTTAAAAAAAAAACTTTAGTTTTCCTAATACAAATAGTCAAAGTTACCCCAAAAATTATGCAAATACATCATGTTTATGGCTATTTATAAAATCAATAAATGAACTTAGGAAAAAATGATTCCTACACTTTTTAGAGACATAAACGTTACGCATAAGGTATAAGTTTCATGTAAATTGAATACAAATGAAAGAGTACCAACTCGTTTATGTTACTTGAAAAATAAATCATTAAATATTAAAGTCTAAGGTGCTGCCATCTGTGGCTGAGGTTGACATCAACCAATTTCCTCCAAAATCTGTACCCTTACAGATAGACTTATGTGTAGTCAGGTGTAAAAGTTTCATGCAAATCGTCCGATAAACAAATAAGAAAAATAAAATTGGAAAACATATCTAATTATTTTTTAATTTTTTTTTAATAAAATTAATTATATTTTATAATGTATGCTATTGTGATAGCTGAGAGTCATAGACATAATTTCAGTTGACACTTGTGTTTGATAATCGTTTTTGACCATTTTGAAAATTTTTGACACATAATTCAATATTTTTTCTCCCTTCCTATATGTGCTACGATGCTGAGACTTGGACCAGATGAAACCCTTTTCATATACAACTCGTAAAAAAAGTTTGATTGAAATCGAACCTGTTTTTATTTTGGGCATATTTGACTCTCTTGGCCCCTTAAATTAATACAAATTTTTCTAAAAAAATCCTCCATTTCTCCAAAAATAAAATTAGGAGCATTATTTGACACAACTATGTCTGGCATCCCAAAATTACAAAAAGTTTTCCTAGGCATTTCACAAGTTACAGATGATGTGGTGGAATTACTCGCACGAACATCCAGAAATTTTGTGTATGAATCCACCACCACCAGGTAATATTTGTTATCCATAGGACTAGCATAATCTATATGAAGTCTATACCAGGGTTTCCCAGTGCAGGGCCAGGAAAGTACTGGGGCCTGTGGTTTCTGATAATTCTTAAAGCAAATGTGACAATTCTTAATTCAGCAATATCCTGGTCCATTTTTGGCCACCAAACCCAACTTCTAGCTTCTGCTTTCATAGCAATTATGCTTTATAGCCTACATGCAGCTGTTCCAAAATCTTACGGTCAGCCTTTACTGCAGCATACGCTGACAATAATGCATCATCATCCCAACCATACTTGACATACTTAATCAACAGATTTAATTATGAATCTTTACTAGTAGCCTTCCTAATAGTCTGGAATGAAATATCCTCGAAAGACATAGATCCCACCAGGTTAACATACTCCATTGGAATACTGGAATTCAACTCTTCTGTCACAGGCAATATACTTAATGCATCAGCTACTACATTATCCTTACCTGGCTTAAACTCTAAATCATACTCAAACTGCGAGAGTAGCAATGCCCATCGTGACTTCTAGCATTAACTGGAATTTGTTTACCTCTGCCAAACAATCCCAGCAAGGGTTTATGGTCTGTTCTAGCAAGAAATTTCCTGTCCAGCAGAAAATACCACAGTTTTTTACAGCATATACCATAGCTAAGGCTTCTTTGTCTAATTGAGAATAATTCTGTTCTGCAGGAGATTATTTCTTGCTGGCATAATACTCTACTTTATCCTGACCATCTACTTCCTGTAATAATACACAGCTCACTCCTACTGGGGAAGCATCTACCTCCAGTTTTAGAGGAGTTTACCAGTAAAATTAGTGAGCACTGGAGAATTTATCAATTCCTGCTTAATATTCCTGAAGGCATTCTCCTCTCTTGCTGCCCACTTAAATCTAGCCCCTTTTTTCAACAATTCATACAAGGGCACTAATTTTGTTGAAAAGTTCTTCACGAACTTCAATAAAAATGTTTCCATCCCAACAAAAGACTGTACTTCCCCAACTCATGTTGGGGCTGGGGCATCTACTATAGCAGCTACATTTTTGTGAGGAGTAAAGCCCTTACCTGTAATATGGTATCCCTGGTATTCAATGGCCTTGATCTTCAATGTTGTTTTATCCTTATTAATCTTCACATTGTGATCTTGCAGAAGATTCAAAACCTTTTCTAATCTAATATCATGTTCCTCCTCATTTTCCCTCACATACAATAATGTCATCTAAAAAGCTAGCTACCCCCTCAATGTTTACTAACAACTAGGACAAGAGTCTCTGAAAAATTGTTGGAGACGAGGAGAATCTAAAAGGAAGTCTTTTATACTTAAATACCTCCTTGTGGGTATTAATCACTAAAAATTTCTGGTTTTCCTCCTCTAAAGGAATTTTCAAGTAGACATCTTTCAGGTCAATCTTAGAAAGGATTGCCCCTTTGCAAGCCACTAACAACTCATCTTTCTAAGGTAAAGGGCACTTCTCACAATGAATGCCGTTATATAATTCTTTAAAATCTGCACAGATTCTCATGGATTTCCGGTCTGCCTTCAACACTGGTACAATTGGGGCTGCCCAATCACTATGTGTAATTGACTCTAAGATGCATTCTGCCTCATGTCATTCCAGGACTGATTCTACCGGTTGCTTGTAATGGAACGGAACTGTTCTTGCATTGAAAAATTTAAGTGAAGCTCCACTTTTCAGGTGAATTTTTGCCACATTGCTATTAATTGGCTTAACTGCAGCCACTGAATATTTTTTCAACATATCTTCGGCACTTTTAATTGGTTTAACTATCGACAATTCATCCAGGCCCGCCAAGAATATTCCCACCTTTTCCATGAGATCCTTACCACATAGGTTAGGATTATGAATCCTAGCCTATGAAATTATGTAGTGAATCCACTACATAAATATCCTGGACAATTTCTTTCGTATTATAGCCTACTTTTTCTTACACCTTGCCACTTGCAAATATCAAGCTCTTACATGGGAGCCGGTCGGCCGAGCGGACAGCACGCTGGACTTGTGATCCTGTGGTCCTGGGTTCGATTCCAGGCGCCGGCGAGAAACAATGGGCAGAGTTTCTTTCACCCTATGCCCCTGTTACCTAGCAGTAAAATAGGTACCTGGGTGTTAGTCAGCTGTCACGGGCTGCTTCCTTGGGTGGAGGCCTGGTCGAGGACCTGGCCACGGGGACACTAAAGGCCCCGAAATTATCTCAAGATAACCTCAAGATAGACCTTAATCGGTACATTATCATACGCACTTAATGATTTTCTACCAGGCTTTACATTCAATTACAAGTTATCTGCCCAATCTGTAGACAATGTTGACACTGCATCACCAGCGTCCAGTTCCAACTGAACTTCACATTAATTATAAAATTCACCACTCGTGACTGTGAGGGGATGGTTCACAGTTCACTTACAATGGTGCTCTTCTGCCTGTGGAGGCCAGTACACTTGCTAAGTGTACTTGTTAAGTGCGCGGACCTAAGTTTGGTAACCGGTACCCGAAACATCTTGTGTTTAGGCTCATGTGAGAGCCCCAGTCATCAGCATTCTAGAAATGTTACCCTGGCCGGGGTAGCACGTCTGTGGACAGAGTTATAGCAATAGCATCTGTTCATTGTAAGCTTGTAGGGAGAGACAGTTTGCGCGGGAGTAGCCAGGCTGCACGGTAGAGCGAGTGTGGGCTAACCGCCAGCCACTTGACTCCCGCTAGCTCCAGCATTGTCGTCATGGCAACAGCCGCCATCTTAGCAAACATCTCGAGTCGCCATGTTGGAGCGGCCATCTCGGAGTTGCCCTAGAGCCATGCTACACCATCTCTGATTGGTTGAGAGGGGTAAGCCGTTGTGTGCCTCCCTCTGTTTTTTTTTTTTTTTTTTTTTTTTGAGGCAGAGCCTAGGAAGCCAGTGTTGGGTCTCGCATCATCATGAAAAACGTACCCTCGGTTACTAGCGCTGTATGGATACCGGAATACCATTTCAAGTAGGGATGGCAGTTACCAAACCAACTATCTATTTTCACAGCAGAATTATATGCCTTATATCAAGCTCTCCAAATAATCACAACATTACAAGTTTGGATATATACAATCTGTAGTGACTCCAAGAGCGCGATTCAAGCAATTACGTACTATTCAAAACCGTGCAAGGAGATTGTCTACCCATGCCTTCAACTTCTTCATTAACATCAATTGAACGGTTATGACACCTCTATCCAATGGGTTCCAGCACATTGTGGTATTCTCCATAATGAACTTTTTTTTTATTTTTTTTTATTTTTACATGCATAGCATGCAACTTAAATACAATAAAAACAATACAGAATACAGAACAGAACAAAAGAAAACAATAGGACACCGGCCAGAAGGGCCGACAGCATGTCACAATAAACCACAAACACGATAAAGACACAGAAAAATACAGCATACAACAAGGTATAATACAATGGCATACAAGGTATAATACAACAAGATATAATACAATGGCAAAGTATAATACAATGGCAAACTAGCAAGCACAATAACATCACAAAACAAAACCGTCATAAAACAAAACATACATCAAAGGTACAACAGGGAACATAACAGTACAAACACAATACATCCCAAACAAAACAAAGAACAAACACGTACAACAGGTAAAGCACGCCATAACAAACGGAAGGCAAAACAAAATGGCACAACCGAACAAAGAGCACTCACCAACAGCCTGAAGGGCACACAATATGACATACACAAGCGCATACGACATCCACAACCGAACACACAAATACACAGGAACCGCACACCCACCCACCAGCCATACAAAGAAAACCTACAACATACACCGGAGCACGCAGGAACCAGGAAACAAAACCCACCCCACCCACTCACACACACACACACCCCATCCTCACCGCACACAACAGGAAACACAGAATACACAGAAATCATTTTCGAGGAACAACGTGAGAAATGTACTTCTCCGGGAAAACAGCGGAAGGATACTTCGCCTTGTAAGCTTCCCAGACCAAATCTTCAAGGTCGGTAGGGTTTTTGATCCCCCTCTCCTGAGGGGGTATCATAAACTCAGGAACATCTATATCGGGCGGCATCGGCCAACGCCCGAGGTCACTGACGCAAGTCGCATAACGAGGCCGGGGAGCGCCACCCACGCCCATCGAGGAAGCAGACGACACTGGAGAAGCGGACGAGGGCCGCCGAGACTGCCACGAAGTCGCACACATAGGAGCAGGGGCCGGACGACGAGACTGTAGCACCTCCATGGAGACCGCAAGAGACACAGAAGAGACTGCTGGAGACGGAAGAGGCGGCAAGACCGCTGCCGAGGAAACGGGTAACGAGGAAGGGGCCACAGAACTCTCAGAGCGAGCATCCTTTCTCAACACCATCACCAGGCCACCCCGCTCACCACCAACCACAGCAGGGGGAACCACTCCCCACGAAGAACCGGAGCCACCCCACGCAGGCGACGCTTCTGAAGCAGAACCCTCGGACACCAGACAAGGAGGGGAGGCCGAAACGCCGGCACCGGCATCCTCAGGCAAGTGTACCTCCACCACCACCGTAGTGTGCACCACATCCGGAGCCACCCCACCGTCACGGAAGGACGACACTCATCGAAGTTGCCAACTTCAGCCCACGCAGAAGAACGCCGGGAACGCTTAGGCTCGGGCCGCACATCATCAGACCCGGAGGCAGACTCAGCGACCCGCGCAGCACCAGCCGAGCGAACCGACGCATGCCGCAGTACGGCAGCCTCCTCAACCACACGGGGCACCAGGCCAGGCACAGGAGGGAATGCCGGATCCACCCCAGCCGGAACAGACGGCGAGGGTGCAGGGACCGGGACAGACACAGCAGAGGAAGAACTGGAAGACGAGGGGTCCGAGCAAACGGCAGTTGGAAGAGGCTCAGGGACACCAGGCAGAGCACTAGGCGAGGACACAACCTCCGGAGGAGATGCGGCAACAACAGGGGGCGCAACAGGCGGAGCAACAGCTGATACAGAGGGCACCTCCTCAGCCGAAGAGATGTCCACACCCACCGAATCATCCCCCACAGGAAGGGGCGGAAAATCCTCCTCACTGAAGAGATTCACTGGTGCAACAGCAGGCGCAGAACAGTCAGCAGCCTGATGGCCCAAAAGACCACAATGATAACATGTCCGCGGCTGACGGGCGTAAAACACCCGAACGTTGTACCCCATAAGGCGCACAGAGGACGGAATATCCGCCCGGAGTCTCATGCCCAGGGTGCGAATGTTAGACCTCACACCCTTAAGAGGACTAGAAGACACCACGTTCACCCTCACACTAACAACTGCGCCAAACCGGCGGAAATACCGCCGTAGCAGAGCCTCTGGAAACTCCAAGGGTGCCCCATGCACACTGATGTAAGTAAGTGCACCACTTCTATCCGAGAGGGTTACAGTGCCCACACCATCCGGCAGGGGTAGTGCCCGCCCCTCGTATCGCCGGAGAAAATCGCAATATGCCACCTCCTCTGCGAACTTCACAATTGCCCTACGGGCCGTTACCAACTCGACCCCATAAATCGCAAACACAGGGACAGAGAGCATTTCACAAGCCAGGGCAATCTCCGGGTAACCAGCCCGCACAGAGAACTCTAGTCCCACAGACTGAGCCCGGACGACAGGGGGTAGAGGGACCCCCATCGTAACGCCACGTCAGCACAGGCGAGCAGAGACACACCCGCCCCCAACCGGCCGAAACTGGCAAACAACACCAAGTGCTGTAGCGCCGATGCAACACGTCTGTCCCGTACCGAAGCTAGGGCCAGACTCCAAACCAACTATCTATTTTCACAGCAGAATTATATGCCTTATATCAAGCTCTCCAAATAATCACAACATTACAAGTTTGGATATATACAATCTGTAGTGACTCCAAGAGCGCGATTCAAGCAATTACGTACTATTCAAAACCATGCAAGGAGATTGCCTTCAACTTCTTCATAAACATCAATTTTTTTTTTTTTTTTACATGCAATTTAAATACAATAAAAATACAGAATACATAAAGGAAAACAATAGACCACCGGCCAGAAGGGCCGACAGCATAGCACAACAAAACACATACACAAGAAAAACATGAAAAATACAGCATACATCAAAGCACAAAACAGAATACAATGGCAAACTAGCAATCACAGTAACATCAAAAAACAACACCTCCAGAAAAACAAAACATACATCAAGAGGCAAAGCAGTAAACATAACAGGACAAACACAATACCGTCCAAACAAAACATAAAGAACAAACACGTACAACAGGTTAAGCAATATAAAAACAATACATTAACAAAAAACACACACCAAGCCATCCGCCCCGTAAACAAAAGGCGAGGCCAAAATAAACAAGAACAATAAACAAGCAAACCACGCACACCTGAAAACAAAACAGGCACAAAACACAACAACATACATGCACTGGCCTGAAGGACCGAGAATGAAACAACAAAGTACATCAAGAAACAGAACAAGGCACTTCAGCACAAAACAAATCAATACACATCCATACAAAGACACTAAACACCGGCCTGAAGGGCCGACAACAAAAACAAACGAAAAATACAACAAAACAACGATCAAGAGAACAAACATAACACCAGCCTGAAGGGCGCACAATAGGTACAACACACTTCAAACAAACCACAGGTCAAAGCACACTCCAAACACACAGGCTACGAAAAGATCTCATACTTGTCCGGCCACTCTTCCGCCGGGAATCGAATGCAATATGCCTCCCAAAGTAACATAAGGTCCTCCGAAGCAGGGTCATTATTGAGCGTACGAGGATCAGGCATTAACTCTGGCACACCTGCAATAAAACACTGAGCCCGACGAATTCAGATGGTAGAAGGGCACCACGGAACAAGACGCACACGGTCATCAATGTCAAAACGCAACGGATGGTCAGCATCATTCGCCACTCCGGAGGCAAAGATGAGAGGGAGAGGCTCCTTCCCATTCGGCCGGGCAATGGGCAGCGCACTGGGAGCCTCCTCGGCTGCCTCACAGGGCCCCCTCGTCAACCATCGAACGGTGTACCTGCTGGGACACCCCACGCTTGGCATCCTTCTTCAGCACCAGCTTGATGCCTCGGCTCACACCAGGACCCACACCATCCACGTCTGTAGGAGCAACCACCTCCCACCGCGTAGAACCTTCTGCAGGAGAAAGAACAGGAGGTAAATCAGACGCACACCCATCGTCAACAGCAGACACATGGACATCAGCCACCACCAGCGTCGTAGAGCACGAAGCACCCGGAATCGCCACACCATCTCCCAAAGGTCCACCCGCGTCGTAGTCCTCCACATAAGCCCAAGCAGTAGAAGAGCGCCTAGAATGCTTGGGCACTATGGCCGCACATCCTCACAGCCGGAGGTGGACCCAGAACCATGGGCCTCACGAACCGGGCGAACCAACGCCCGTCGCAGTACTGCAGCAGCCTCAACCACATGGGGAACCGGGCCGCACACAACAGGATGCTCCACAGCCCCCCCAACACCCAGCACAGCCGTAACACCTGGCGAAGGTGCAGGACCAGGCGCAGCAGCAGGAGTCGAGGAAGACGCAGACGCACTCAGCTGAGGGACAACAAGCACCGGGGGCATGTCGGGTGACGCAGGGGGGGGGGGGCCGCATCAGCAGCGACTGGGACCTGCTCCTCTTCATCCCCAGAATCCATGCCCTGAGGGAGCGACGGGAAATCCTCTTCCCGGAATAAATAATAAATTAACGGGTGCAGCAGGGGCCTCAGAGCACCCGGCAGCCTGATGCCCTAACTGGCCACACCGGAAACAAGTACGGGGCTGCCGGGCATAATACACCCAAACGTAGTAACCCAGCAGCCGGACAGAAGATGGGATATCCGACCGCAGGCGCATACCTAAGGTACGGACGTTCGTCTACTTCCCAGCATACTTCCCCGAGGAAAGCTTGTTCACCCGCACACTGATGACGGCACCATACCTCCCGAAGAAGCGCCGGAGAAGGTCTTCAGGGAACTCCAGGGGCGCACCGTGCACACTGACATACGTCAGGGCACCACTTCGGTTCGAGATCGTAACGGAGTCGGCGCCATCCGGCAACTGCAACGAACGCCCTTCGTTCCGCCGGAGGAAGTCCCGATACTCCTCCTCCCCCACGAACTTGACAATCACCCGGTGGGCCGTAACAAGCTCAACTCCATACACAGCTTCCACCGGGACACGAAGCATGTCGCACATAACTAACTCAATGGCCGGATAACCAGCCTTACACGAGAATTCCAGGCCCACGGAATTTACCCGCAAAACAGGAGGAATTGCCAGGCCCCCCCATGTCAAAACGGCCACGTCAGCACGCAGCCAGGCAGGCAACATCACTCCATAAACATCAATTGAACGGTTATGACATCCAATGGGTTCCAGCACATTGTGGTATTCTCCATAATGAACTTGTAGACCAACTAGCCAAAGCGATGCACAACACGCCTCACCTTACCTGTCATCCAATTCCCCATATTGCACGTAAAGGAGCCTTCAAAGATACTATCTCACAAGATTTTGCAACAGACTGGAAAACGTCATGCTCACCTTTGCACTATGGGTCCATTAAAAAGAAATGGGAAACTTGAAAACTTGTCAGATATAAAAGCAGAGAACTTTTTTTTTTTTTTTTTTTTTACATGCGAACATGCGAATAAATATAATACAATAAATATAATAAAATAAGAAACCAATAACAAAACAATCAGACAACAAAAAAATACAAAAGCACAAAGCAAATTAACACAAAGTAACACAAATACACTAAATACCGGCCTGAAGGGCCGACAACAAAATCACAACAATGAACATAAACACAATGAAACACAGGAAAAAGAAACAACAATACTGGACAGAATGGCAATGGAAATACAATAAATACAACAAAACAACAGTCATGAAAAACACAACACCGGCCTGAAGGGCGCACAATAGGTACAATACATTGCAAACAAACCACAGGTCACAGCAAGCACACAGACTACTCAAATTGTTCATACTTATCCGGCCACTCCGCCGCCGGGAACCGAACACAATACGCCTCCCACAGAAACATGACGTCATCCGGAACAGGCACAGTATTAACAGTACGAGGATCAGGCATCAACTCCGGCACACCCACAACAAAACACCGAGCCCGCTGTACCCAGATGGAAGAAGGGCACCACGGAACAGGATGCACGCGGTCAATAATGTCAAACCGCAGAGGATGCTGCGCATCATGCGCCACTCCGGAGGCCAAGACGAGAGGGAGAGGCTCCTTTCCACGAGGCCGGGCAATGGGCAGCGCCCTGGGAGCCTCCTCGGCCGCCCCACAGCGCTCCGCGTCAACCACCGGACGTTGTTCCTGCCGGGACCCCCCACGCTTGGTATCCTTCTTCAGTACCAGCTTGATGCCTCGGCGCGCACCAGAACTCTCACCATCCACGTCAGTAGGAGCGACCACTCCCCACTGCGGAGAACCTTCTGCAGGAGAAAGAACAGGAGGTAAATCATAGGTACAAACATCGTCAACAGCAGACACATGGACGTCAGCCACCACCAGCGTCGTAGAGCGCGAAGCACCCGGAGGCGCCACATCATCTCCCGAAGCTCCACCTGCGTCGTAGTCCTCCGCATCAGCCCAAGCAGTAGAAGAACGCCTGCACCGCTTGGGCACTGGCCGCACATCCTCACAGCCGGAGGCGGACCCAGAACCATGGGCCTCACGAACCGGGCGAACCGACGCCCGTCGCAGAACGGCAGCAGCCTCCACCACATGGGGAACCGGACCACACACAGCAGGAGGCACCGCAGCCACCCCAGCACCCAGCACAGGAGGAATCCGAGGGTAGGACGCAGGGCCAGGGTCCACAGTCGAAGACGAGGAAGCCGACGGCGACGCTCCACAGGGATCACCAGGAAGGTCCACGGGAACAGCAGGGCCAGAGACATGGTCAGGAGGAACATCCGACGGCACCGCAACAACCGGGGGAACGTCAGGTGACACTGGGGGAGCCGCAGCAGCAAACGGGACGCTCACCTCCTCACCCTCGGAGTCCTCCTCCAGAGGGAGCGGCGGGAAATCCTCCTCACGGAACAAGTTCACAGGAGCGACCGGATCAGCAGTACACCCGGCAGCCTGATGCCCCAACAAGCCACACCGGAAGCAAGTACGCGGTTGCCGGGCATAAAACACACGCACGTAGTACCCCAACAGCCGGACAGAGCACGGTATGTCCGACCTCAGTCGCATCCCGAGGGTCCGAATGTTGGTCTTCACACCCGAATACGTGCCAGACGACAGTGAGTTCATCCGCACACTGACGACGGAGCCGTACCTCTGGAAGAACCGCCGGAGGAGAGTCTTAGGAAACTCCATGGGGGCGCCATGAACACTGACATACGTCACAGCACCACTACGGTCTGAAATGGTCACAGACCCGGTGCCGTCCTGTAGCTGCAAAGTACGTCCCTCGTACCTCCGTAAGAAAGCACGGTACACCGCCTCACCCACAAACTTGACAACAACACGGTGAGCAGTTACCAGCTCAATGCCATATACGTCCCCAACCGGGACACGAAGCATGGCACTCAATACCACGTCCACCAGCGGGTATCCAGCACGGCCAGTAAACTCCAATCCGATGGAGTTTACCCTCACGACAGGGGGAAGATGGCCGCCCATCGTAAAAGCGCCACGTCCACACCACCAGGAACAGCAGGAAGGGTAGAGACACCCACACCCCCTGCCGGCGAAAACGACAACCACCTCAAACTACCGGAGCGAGCAGGCGACACGTCCTCACTGCACGGTAGCTCAGGAGCAACTCCAAAGCAGAGAAATTGATGTAACAATGACCAGATTAAGGCTGGGACACTCCAAACTAGCAGCACACAGCTCTAAGTACAGAACAGACATAAATTAACTCTGCATCTACTGTCAGGTGCCTGAAACAGTCGAACACTACTTCTGCACTGCTTCCGACATTAAGAGTAGAAGAGTAAATTTCAAACAAGCCTTTATCGCACTTAAAATACCCTTTACCATCGAGCATATATTAGGAGGTGGTGATCACTCATTACAAGAAAAATACCAAATAGTCAAAGCACTGGCCAAATATCTCCAGTCGACCAACAAATTGGGTTATATCTGACCCTCGCCACATTTATACCTTGCCCCACCAACAGCGAAACACAGAAAATAAATACCTCGTCGCAGTACCATGGATCAGTTGACGCCGTAAATACAACATATCGCCCTGTGGTACGGCAAGTCTCCCTCCAACACACACCTCTTGTTTTAGTCGCCGCTCCTCTATCTACAGCACAACGCAACAAGCATCTTTGAAACTCCGATCATCCTCAACATAAACGCATCTACCAACATCTGCACTGGTGCAGACATCTGGAGGACAAACCCTTCATGCAAACTGCACCTACTGTCAAAAAGAAGAAGAAGTTCCAGCCCAAAGACGCCATTCTGCTCCAGTCACCACCACAGCCTGACGTCTCTCTCTTGCCCATTCGGTCAAATTGGGCAAGACGACGTCGTGGTGACTGCCTACTCTGCTACTACCGTCAGAATCCTGCCGCCTTCGTAGTTCGAGAGGGAGAAAGATAGGGAGTGCTTTGGGTTGAGATCTGGGAGGAGGGTAATTTGCCTACGAGAAGCACCAGGACTCGTAAATCCCCATTCCAGTGATTATAAATGTTCTAATTCCTGCTAGTGTTCTGTAGCAGTCGATGAGAACGGGACAATTTGTGTCGGTGTTTTAACGCAGATTTCCCATCTTTGCATAAGACGCTATATGTTGTGTGCGTCATCTATATGAACATCCGCTTCATCGGTGGGTCGGGGGTGCGAACCGGCCGTGGGTTGTGAGGGAGGGTTTGGAAGATCCGCCAAGTCATCTTTGTATGAACGAAATCAGGTGAGGACCGCTCTAGCCATCTCCACAGCCGTGAGAAGCCACCCGCCAGCTATGTGCCTGATGTATGGTAATTATGTGAGTGTGTGAGGCCGGCTGTATAAATTAATAAGTACTTATGTGTGTATTTCTGTGATTTATTTGTCTCTAAGTCTGAATTTAAATTCAGGAGTTCCATCGCGTTGTCACTAAGAGCACCTGTAGAGGTGATAGTGAAGTGTGGGCGAGCGAGAGTATCACCCTTGTTGACATCTTGTTAGTCCAGTGGGACTTGGTCAGGTGTAGGCAGACGTACGTACGTACGTACGTACGTGTGTGTGTGTGTGTGTGTGTGTGTGTGTGTGTGTGTGTGAGAGGGAGTGGGGTTTACACACGGGATCAAGTTTACATAGAATATAATTATATTCCATGCTGGTAGAATTTTGATAATTCAATCATTGTTGTTGATTTCGTTAAGTGTAATATAATCTTGCAGGTGTGGAATTCCAGTACTGAGCACTCAGGTTAGTGTCAGTGTGTAACGTCAGGGATTCCTGGCAATTGATTATTGTGGAGTGATACCAGATTAGTTATTTTCTTGTTGTGTTCCCAGGGTCGTGACAAGTGTGATTTATATAGATATATTGTGTCTGAAGTGTTAACGTAATTTTGGTAGAATTGTGGTGAGTGGCGAGGCTGTCGGGAGTGACAGCCATCGCTCTGTCGAGTAACGTAAAATTCTAGGGAGTGTTTATTGATCGTGGGATCGCTAAATCACTCACCTAAGTTTATCCTATTAACGTTTTGTGGAGTCTGGCCCTAGCTTCGGTACGGGGCGGACGTGTTGCATCGGCGCTCCAGCAGTTGGTGTTGTTTGCCCGTTTCGGCTGGTTGGGGGCGGGTGTGTCTCTGCTCGCCTGTGCTGATGTGGCGTTACGATGGGGGTCCCTCTACCCCCAGTCGTCCGGGCTCAGTCTGTGGGACTAGAGTTCTCTGTGCGGGCTGGTTACCCGGAGATTGCCCTGGCTTGTGAAATGCTCTCTGTCCCTGTGTTTGCGATTTATGGGGTCGAGTTGGTAACGGCCCGTAGGGCAATTGTGAAGTTTGCAGAGGAGGTGGCGTATCGCGATTTTCTCCGGCGATACGAGGGGCGGACACTGCCCCTGCCGGATGGTGCGGGCACTGTCACCCTCTCGGATAGAAGTGGTGCGCTTACGTCAGTGTGCATGGGGCTCCCTTGGAGTTTCCAGAGGCTTTGCTACGGCGGTATTTCGGCCGTTTTGGCGCAGTTGTTAGTGTGAGAGTGAACGTGGTGTCTTCTAGTCCTCTTAAGGGTGTGAGGTCTAACATTCGCACCCTGGGCATGAGACTCCGGGCGGATATTCCGTCCTCTGTGCGCCTTATGGGGTAAAACGTTCGGGTGTTTTACGCCTGTCAGCCGCGGACGTGTTATCGTTGTGGTCTTTTGGGCCATCAGGCAGCTGACTGTTCTGCACCTCCTGTTGCACCAGTGAATCTCTTCAGTGAGGAGGATTTTCCGCCCCTTCCTGTGGGGGATGATTCGGTGGGTATGGACGTCTCTTCGGCTGAGGAGGTGCCCTCTGTAGCAGCTGTTGCTCCGCCTGTTGCGCCCCCTGTTGTTGCCACGTCTCCTCCGGAGGTTGGGTCCTCGCCTAGTGCTCCAGCTGGTGTCCCTGAGCCTCTTCCGCCTGCCGTTTGCTCAGACCCCTCGTCTTCCAGTTTTTCCTCTGCTGTGTCTGTCCCGGCCCCTGCGCCCTCGCCGTCTGTTCCGGCTGTGCTGGGAGCTGAGGTGGTTCCGGCATTCCCTCCTGTGCCTGGCCTGGTGCCCCGTGTGGTTGAGGAGGCTGCCGTGCTGCGGCGTGCGTCGGTTCGCTCGGTTGGTGCTGCGCGGGTCGCTGAGTCTGCCTCCGGGTCTGATGATGTGCGGCCCGAGCCTAAGCGTTCCCGGCGTTCTTCTGCGTGGGCTGATGTTGGCGAATTCGACGAGTGTCGTCCTTCCGTTGACGGTGGCGTGGCTCCGGATGTGGTGCACACTACGGTGGTGGCGGAGGCACACTTGCCTGCGGATGCCAGTGCCGGCGTTTCGGCCTCAACTTCTGGTCCGGTGTCCGAGGGTCCTGCTTCAGGTGCGTTGCCTGCGTCGGATGGCTCCGGTTCTTCGTGGGCGGTGGTTCCTCCTGCTGTAGTTGGTGGTGAGCGGGGTGGCCTGGTGGTGATGTTGAGAAAGGATGCTCGCTCTGGATGTTCTGTGGCCCCTTCCTCGTTGCCCGTTTCCTCGGCAGCGGTCTTGCCGCCTATTCCGTTTCCTGCAGTCCCTTCCGTGTCTCCTGCGGTATCCGTGGAAGTGCTATCGTCTCAGCGTCCGGCGCCTGCTCCGATGACGAAGGCGTGGCAGGCTCGGCGACCCTCGTCCGCTTCTCCGGTGTCATCTGCTTCCTCGAAGGGCGTGGTTGGCGCTCCCCAACCTCGTTATGCGACTTGCGTCAGTGACCTTCGGCATTGGCCGATGCCGCCAGATATAGGTGTTCCTGAGTTTATGATACCCGCTCGAGCGCGGGGGGTCGAAAACCCTACCGACCTTGAAGATCTAGTCTGGGAAGCTTACAAGGCGAAATATCCTCATGCTCTTTTCCCGGAGAAGTACATTTCTCACGAGGTTCCTCGCAAGTGATTTCTATGTATTTTGTGTTGCCTGGTTGTGGGGTGTGTATGCGAGTGGGTGGGGTGGGTTTTGTTTCCCGGTTCCTGCGTGCTCCGGTTTGTATTGTGGGTTTTCTTGTATGGCTAGTGGGGGGTGTGCGGTTCCTATGCGTTTGTGTGTTCGGTTGTGGATGTCGTGTGCGCTTGTTTGTAATACTGTGTGCCCTTCAGGCTGTTGGGGTGTGCTCTTTGTTATGTGTGCATTATGTGTTTGAGGTGTTAGCAGACTTGTTTTGTATGTTTCTCGCCTCTCTGTTTCCCTTATGTTTATATTACGCTGTGTTTATATTTGTGTTATGTTTGTATATGCATTTTTGTTTTGTGGTCAGCCCTTCTGGCTGGTCTTCTCTTGATTTGTTCCTTTGTCATTGTTCATGTGTGTGCTTTGTACTTTTGTTCTATGTTATATTTGTTCTGTTTTTATAGTACATTATTCGCATGCTTGCATGTAAAAATAAAAAAAATAAAAAAAAAATTAACGTTTTGATAGCTCTAGGCTACATGTATCAGCATTATATATATATATATATATATATATATATATATATATATATATATATATATATATATATATATATATATATATATGTCGTACCTAGTAGCCAGAACGCACTTCTCAGCCTACTATGCAAGGCCCGATTTGCCTAATAAGTCAAGTTTTCATGAATTAATATATTTTCTCTAATTTTTTTCTTATGAAATGATAAAGCTACCCATTTAATTATGTATGAGGTTAATTTTTGTTTACTGTAGTTAAAATTAACGTAGATATATGACCGAACCTAACCAACCCTACCTAACCTAACCTAACCTATCTTTATAGGTTAGGTTCGGTTAGGTAGCCGAAAAAGTTAGGTTAGGTTAGGTAGGTTAGGTAGTCGAAAAAACATTAATTCATGAAAACTTGGCTTATTAGGCAAATCGGGCCTTGCATAGTAGGCTGAGAAGTACGTTCTGGCTAATAGGTACGACATATATATATATATATATATATATATATATATATATATATATATATATATATATATATATATATATATATATATATATATATATATATATGTCGTACCTATTAGCCAGAACGTACTTCTCAGCCTACTATGCAAGGCCCGATTTGCCTAATAAGCCAAGTTTTCATGAATTAATGTTTTTTCGACTACCTAACCTAACCTAACTTTTTCGGCTACCTAACCGAACCTAACCTATAAAGATAGGTTAGGTTAGGTTAGGTAGGGTTGGTTAGGTTCGGTCATATATCTACGTTAATTTTAACTACAGTAAAAAAAAATTAACCTCATACATAATTAAATGGGTAGCTTTATCATTTCATAAGAAAAAAATTAGAGAAAATATATTATATATATATATATATATATATATATATATATATATATATATATATATATATATATATATATATATATATATATAATATATATATATAATCGTAGTGTCATGAAGCCCATTGTTATTCTGTGTTATTTATTGTGGTGATTGCAACCGGTGGACCTGTGTCCTAAGTGATAATTAGAGCACTTGGGTCATTTGCAACAGTAAGTAAGTGTTGGGCAGTGTACTAATATAGTTTGATTTAGCGCACGTGTCATGTGTGTTATTGCAAAGGGGTTGTCATTGATGGTGATTGTTGCTAGTGTTGATCAATCACCAGGGTGTGCTTTGCAGTTCAGTAAATCATTGTGGGGCCGTGTTCTTGAGGGTTACTTACTAGTGTTCTGCGGTATTGTCATTGCAACCGGATTGTAGCGTAAATCACTGTGATTGTTAGTGTGATTTATTGTTGTCGTGGGTGAACTCGGCTGAAGACGAGTACTTGTGTTATATTCTCCTGTTATCTGGAAGGACATTGACGTCCAGTATTCAGTGAGGTGATTGCGAGGCAATTAATATAACGTAACCAAGGGAACACCCATTGCTTTAAGAGAATTTCTTTGACAATTTGAATAACGTAGAATACGTTTGGGTTAATTATTTTTAGTATTGTCTGTCGTAATTAACGGTCAGTGGGCCGGGTAATTGAAGTGTTTCAGGAAGTCAAAGTAATTAATTTCGATCCGTGTTTGATCGACTCACACGAAGGCTACATTGCTCCATTAACGTAACGTCGTTATTTATCTGCCCGGAAGTACCGGCACTTGATTGACTCGTGGGAAGAATAACGTCATTTTAGAATAACGTAAATGTGATGATTAGCGTCCTTAGTCACCTAAATTGGTCTGCGTATGGAAGGCTTAAACGGAATTCATGCCTTAATGTAAATTGCTGAGCCAGTGTGAAAGGTTGCATATTTAATTGATTAATTATTGATCTTGACGATAGTAATTAATTGCTCTTAATGTAATCACGTGTGATTACCCTTAGCACTTTCACTAACCACAACCACTAAGAGTGATTACTCTTAGCACTTTGGACATTGTAAAATCAGAGTTTACCATCGTTGAGTGATAGTAACCGATAATGTAAATTAACGTAACTAGTAAAGAGATTAATCAGCTGTCTGGAAGTACAGGGATTAATGGGATTTACTCACTGAATGCTCGAGAGGTAGCGTGTTGTGTAATTTCCGCGTTACGTGTTACTAGTGACAGTTGTAAGAGTTATTATTAACGTAAATGTTACTTTGTTATTAACGTAAATCAAATTGTTATTGATTGTTGATCTTGGGATGGAGTGTTAACGTAAAGATTAATTTGAGGAAGGGTTGCTGGAGTTGCCAGTGAACCCATTAGTCATTGATGAGTCATTGACAGGCTACTGATTTGAATGCATTGCAACCGCTAGTGCAGGTGTAGACTGCACAGAGGCGTAGAACAGTTAGGAGGTTACTGGAGACGTGTCTCAGAACCTACTGTGTCATAGTTACCAGTGTAATTATAGATCTGTATCTTGCTCTTGCTTGCTTGATTGATTCCTCTGTGGTCACGCTTATGTTTGAGTTAGTTCATTATGCAGTCCGAGGGGCTGGTGTCTAGCTGTCATTGATAGTGTCACAGGAAGGATTTCGAGTAACTTCATTGATATTTTTTTTGTTTTTGTTGTAGTAGTTAGTACATTATTGAATAAACTTAGTTGTTATGTTTAACACGGTCTTTTCGTTACGCCCCACACATTTATATTGGCCTGCAAGTGTACTGTCACACTCGACTATTAAATTGAGACTGATTCATGCTTTTGGACTAAATATATTGCACCACACAACAGTAAATTATTGTTGTGAGAGCCCAGGACCTACTCGTTAGATTCGCTTCGGCGAATGGCGAAGGTCGACGGCCTAGTGGATGGGATTTCAAACTTTTGGGGTTCTCAACACTTGCTCGCGCCTAGTCAATTGTTCATACATGGTCCCAGAGTGAGGAATGAGCTGCTTACTACACTGGTGTGTTAGCTATGCAAGTCCTTCCTCAGGCGACCTAATTGAATATCACGACAGGATTAAAGGTTAAAGGAATCAAAAAATGCTTTTTTGAAATTTTCCGAGTTCAATTCTTCATTACCTTTCCATATTCCATTTCAACTCTTAAACTCTTACAGTGACTTCACCGAACATAAATTTTCTTTCCCCGAATATAGTCTGCTTTCCTCACCTTTAGCTTCTTCAGACGGTTTACCTTCCTCTACTGCCTTGACCACAGTACCATTACCTCTTCTTCCTGCAATCCTCGGTCATCTCCTCTCCAAGGCCTTTCTATTTCTGTTCACGTGTTCTCTGCACACTTTCCTCAAGTGTCCTTCCTTGTCACAAAAGTTGCATATGTAGTTCTTAAACTTGCAGTTGCTGCTACTGTGATTGTACCCACAGTGTTTACATCTTGTCTGGCCCTGTACGACCATAGTTTCTTGAGTATTAGATTTCTTACCTACAAAAATCCTTTCCAGGTTCAAAGTCTTCTCTAGCATTGTCCATGAAGTCATCGATAATAGATTCACATTTTCTGCCACCAAGTTAGGGAAAATTATCTCATTTTCTACTGCCTTGAAAACTGGTCAAACTGGTCCCTTACCCGGCCGTCAGACTATGCTCCAAAGTTGCAGTGGTTGGCCAACGACTTCAATTCCATATATAAATCTTGTAAGGATTCCTGCTGCTTTTTCGTTCTCTTCTGGAAATCCATCAAACTCCTGTGATATAAAGGTTTCACTACATAATGCCATTTAGGTAGGGTAATCAGGTCTTCAAAGGTCTTCGTGTGGTGTAGCTCTGGCACACACAAGTTACCCAGGACACTATACTTCTGCACCAAGCAAAACTAAGAGTACCGCTTTCTTGTTGGTGTCCTCCATAATCTCACGGTACTGAAAGTTTGCTTCCAGCAGACTCAACCACAGCTCCAATGATATCTTGGTAGCATTAAACGACTCCATTGAGACGAGTGCTTGGGCAGCCATGGCTACTGTGGTTGCGCAACTCACTGTTGTCTAAAATTCCTCCACACGTCTGTCAGGAGATGGATTTTTCCAGCTCCCTTGTGCACTGAAATGTGTGCTCAGTATGTGTGTACAGTAGCGTGTGCACCGTAGTACGAGATTATGAAGTACAATTCTCACACAATCATGTTGGGTGTCTCCGGATAGCCCTTGACGAGTGCTGGTCATTAAAACTATTGTGGTTTCTGTAGCGAGTCTGTAGAGAAAGTTATAGCAGGCAGTTGATTTCAGGGGAATTTTTGTACAAGTTCAAGCGGAGAGAGGGTGTTTGGGGGGGGGGGTTAACGGTTGTAGGCCGACCCCCTTCATGTGACTCCCTCATGCCAGGGGGCGGAGAGCGTCGTCTTGAAAGAATGTGATTGGCCGACGCTCCTGGGCATCAGAGAGGCGTAGCTCTGATTGGTGGAAGGAGCTGAGGGTACCCCCCCCCCCACCGATCGTAGGACCCTCTCTTGTGCCAAAATTATTCTTAGCCGTGTCTATTGATGGAGGAGGCCGTGTCGTTTCCGTGCTAAGGCCAAGTCACGGAAATACCGCCCGCAACGACACAAAAGTCACTCTCGATCGTCGAGCCATCATCCCGGGACCGTGGGAGTAAGAATCCGGTATCGTGGAAGAGGGGAATCGGCGATATACGCTAACGAGTGTGAACTTAGTGGGATCGTTACCTTCCCGCGGGATTATGGGACGCAACCGAGAGAAACTGGACTGTGGAGGCTGTATATTATCTACGTGTGGTAGTGACATCTGTCGTCTATCGTGCCTTAGCTACAAGGTACTTGGGAGAGACGAACTTGTGAAGGTTTCAGTGTTGTGTTGGAAATCTAGAATTCGTAATTCTGTAGAATTGACCGTGAACAGTAAGGGACTGTGTCATTTTCCAACCCGTTCTCGCAAATTTAATAAGTCAATATTGACTTATTAAATATGTGCATAGGTGACATACTTAACATAATAGATACCCTTAAAAAGATTCATAGAAAACACCGACCTTACCTAACCTACTTAGTATGTTAAGATAAGCATCTTATTGCTTCGTAATTACAATTATTACCTAACCTATAATAGGTATAGGTTAAGTAATAATTGTAATTACGAAGCAATAAGATGCTTATCTTAACATACTAAGTAGGTTAGGTAAGGTCGGTGTTTTTTATGAATCTTTTTAAGGGTATCTATTATGTTTAGTATATCACCTATGCACGTAGTTAATAAGTCAATATTGACTTTACGAATTTGCGAGAACGGGTTGCATTTTCATGTGGAACGCCGTACAGCGCCGTACCGTGTCATACCGTGCTGTGTTGAGGGCGTGGTACCATCCCAGCTGTGTGTGTCCCAGCTGCCTCCGTGTTTTGCTCCTCTTGCCTACCCTAGGCCGTGAGGGAGTACCATCCACCACCACCCTGGTCCGTGTGTCGGGACACCGCGCCAGCCACCCCGTGGTCCAGCTGACCACGTGAACAAAGTGGGAGGATGTCTACTTCACCACCTACTGCAGCAGCAAGTGGGTTGTATGTGTGTGTGTGAATGAGACCAGTTGGTGAAAATGGAGTAAGTACCTGTTTCTGTTTTTGGTGTGTTAAACTCTGAAGCTGGCTTCGCAGCCAGTGTTCCGTCTGCCATTATCCCTTGTTATGTGTTATCTTTGCAGAGCATTCCCGTTCTCGCAGTGAAGTGTGTAACGGGAGATTTCCCTTGGTTAATTGATAATTTTATACTATTTTGGCCAGCGCTTTTTTATACTGTTGTGTTGTGTTAAGGCCGTGAATTATTGTTGACATAATTTGCTGAGGAAGTGTTTTGCAAGTTGCCGTGGCTGGCAAAGTTGTACTGTGTTGTACTGTGTTGTGAACTGTTGACAGTCTGTGTCCTTGATGTAATGGGTTGTGTTCTGTGAAGGATTCCGTGAGAATTAAAGTCATTACCGTCACTGAGGGACGTCATTGCATAACGAGGGCATTGTTGTGTTGTTGAACAGTGTAATTGTGAGTAACGTAAATTAGTGGATGCACTTATCTGTCCGTGCGACAGTTAGTTGTGCACCCCTTGCTAAATTGTGTAATGAGCTGTCACAGTGAGTTCACGCAGTGGTGAGGAAGTGTCGGAAGGAAGACTAACAGTGTTAACGAATGAACGAGCCGTCGTTAATTAAGCGATTGATTAACGTAAAGGGTTGACTACCTGTCATGGACAAAGTCAATTGAGTCAATTCATAGCTGTTATAATTCGTTGCATTGATCGTATCTGTCTGCGGGCAGGGGATTAAGCATTAGAGTAGCTGATTAAGGGAGTTAGCACCCGCCACTTGGTGAATTCACTCAGTGTTGATGTTGGTACTTATACAAGGTGTAGAGTAACCTTGTGTAGTAAAGTAATAGAACCCTCGTTAAGGCAATTTTGCTGTAAGACAGGAAAGACACCTGTCAATTGGGTGACAGCAGTGTCTATCATAACTCGCCTGAATTAATAGGGTGTCTGTGTGACAGTAGTTAATTCGGAATTACTCACTGAATGCTTGACGTCTCAAGTCTGATGTAATAAAAGGGCTTTCGAGTCATTGTTATCATTTGAGTGTCGTTGAGACACGATTGTGTTAACGTAAATAGATTTGTTGCTGACTGCTGTGGATGGTCGATTAACGTAATTGTTAAATTCGATTAATGTACTTTTAGTATTGTTGCTATCTTGTGTGACAAGTATTAACGTAAGATTTTTATAGGGGGTCATGTATGTTGGATCACCCACCTAGTTACTTAGTACCTCGCTGGGAGGGCCGCGAGAGTCATTCAAGTTTTGTGATTATAGTATATTGATGACCATGTGGGCCGTGACATATATTGATTGCATGCTTGCGTTGTCAGTGGGCACCACTCTGTTCATTTAGTGTCATTATTCAGTCAGCGATGATGGGAAGGATTCCATGGGTCCACCAGGCTGTTGTTAAATGTGCCACAGGGAGACAGTAAAGAAACATAAACTTCTTGTTGTAGTAGTGCTAGATTTTTGTTGAATAAATTGTTATGTTCGAGAAACGGTCGTTTAAGTTCAATTCCGCAATCGTATTGTCCCCACTTATGTTCTGCAGCGTCTTGCATGCTTATGTGTAAATTGAGTTTGTTCCTAGAGCTCGAGTCCGATTCATAGCACCCCCACTTCAAGAAATTTGAAGTGAGTTCCCATCGGCTACCCTTTATTACTTTTTACTAGAATGAGCTAACAGCCCAAGTTTTTATTTTTATTTTTATAAAAGAAATATACAAAGTATAGCACAATATACATGAACAGAAGAACAAGAACATTACAACAAAACATAAGCAGAAACACAAGCAGAAACACAGGCATCAAAGAGAACATTGCAGTACAAGACCCTAGAAACTCCAGGGACATTAGTCTGAATACAAAATGAAACATAATAATGGACATACAACAAACGGACGCATTACGGACATGGAAAGACACAACAAACATACACAGAATAAACCAGACACTCACACATATACAAAATTTTTGTTTTATAAAAGAAATACACAATATACAAACTCCATTGCATCACGCTCCTCTGCCCACGACCGGCGAGGTGACGCACCCCGAGCCGAGCGACGGCGCTTAAAAAGAGGCTGCTGATCGTCGGAGCTGTCACCCCCAACAAGCGGTGACCCAGAAGAACCATCGACAGGCGGCCCTAAAGCTGGGGCAGCACGTTCACGCAGAACAGCAGCCTCAACAACGCGGGGCAAAAAACCACCACCAGGAACGGAGACCGGAGTCGGAGAAGGAAGACACAACAGGCTGATGGGAAGACTCCAGCACACGTGAGGTATCCAGTGAGGGCGACGGAACATGCAGAATGGAAGAGGTACTCGCCAACGAGGAAACTCCCAGAGGCGACGAGGCAGAGGACGTGGGTGGAGACACACATACCACTGCACCGTCAGCCCCGGGAAGCACATGGCCCCCAGCAGGAGACGCAGGCACCACCCCTACAGCATCCCCCAAGGCCATCGGATGTGGATGCACCTCCACAGTCATCGAACGAGGAAGGTCCAAAACAGGCGCCCCCAGGTCCCCTGAGCTCACCGGCGGGGCAGACACATCTGGTCCAGACGTAGCGACATCCGGAACCGCCGAGGGATCCACACCTGGCACCTGCACAGAGCGAGAATCCGCCGGGGAGTCCACACGCACAGATAAGCGAGGAAAATCATCCTCTAGGAAGACAGAAGGGGCTTCTGTACGAGGAGCGCCACAACCGGCCACGACGTGGCCCTCAGCACCACACCGGAAACACGTTCGGGTCTGCCCCTGATAGAAAGTCCTCAGAGACAGCCCACGATACGAGACCCGGGACGGTATAGGGCTCGTGAGCCGCAAGCTTGCGTGAACCCAGCCGGACCCCCTTCAGTCGGCCCGCACTCAAATTGTTGAACCGGTGCTTCACCACCGACCCAAACCGCGTAAACAAGGCCATGAGGGTCGCCTCGGGGAAGGTCACCGGCACGCCGTGAATACTCACAAACGTCAAGGGCCCCCAGGGATCCGAGACCTCTACAGACACAGCCGAGGCCGGAAGAGGAAGCGTGCGGCCATTCCAGCGGGCCACAAACTCCCGGTATACAAGTGACGTGGCGAATGACACCGCAACATGGGCGGGCGACAACTTCTCTAAGCCCAGGAGCTCGGGGACGTCAACACGGTGGACGTCGAGGAGGGCAACTTCAACAACGGGCCAGTCCACATCAGCAGAAAAATCCAGCCGCACTGTGTCTGTTCTTCGAATATGGCTAGTACCAGCCCCGTCCATATTAGCAGGTGGGGCCCCGACCAGCGGGAGCTCCACACCCCCCCCCACAGCAACCGCCACTCAGCAACGGCAGACGACCACTGACAGCCAGAGCTCGACATCTGCACCCTCTGGTGGCGCAGCCAGCCTAACAGCCCAAGTGGACAGGTTTTTACCCGTGTCGTGGAAGCCTGGCGGTTTGCTCCCGCTTTTTCTATGGTCTCAGGCTTGAAGTTAAAAATTCTGCTAGTAAGCAGTTCTTTCTGTTTGAGGTCTGCCTTCCATGCGAGGTAGTTACATTAACATAACATTAATAGGATTTTTTTTGATCAAATAAAAGTCAAAGAAAAAAAATCTCACATCTGGCACCCAAACGTGGGGCTATGCAACATGGATTCAAGCTCAGAAATTTTGGACTTTAACTATTAAAGTAAAGTAAGAAGTATATAATTGCAGAGTATTGTGGAACAGTATTGCTGAGGGTGTGGTTGTCTAAGTTGTCAAGAATACGTACACACACCAACACACACACACACAGTATGTTTGGGAATTACAGGGAAGTATATGTGAATCTGTACCTGGCTACCTTTGGTCTGCTGCCAGAGGATGAGGACATTATCACGGTCGAGGAATGTCGGCAGTACGTGGAAAGACACAAAGCCAGGGTGCAGCGGATGCGCCATGTGAAAGTCATTGAGGAGTTGCCTGCACTGCAGGACGATAGTTACTCCTCGGCGAGGGAAGTGCCAAGAAGTGACCTTGGGGACGAGAAAGTTCCCTTAGCCGACTTTGGTATGGTCGAAGTGTCAGAAGGTGTATGGGCTAGTACGCCTCCGGATTTTAGTGAGAAGTTGCGCCCCCACCATAGGATCCTTAGAGAAACCTTAGATAAAGGTAGTGCTGCATCTGGAGTTAGATCGATGCAAGGATCGCCAGCCAGGATGGGGACTGTACAGCCCCAAGTGGGATTCTGCTTAGAATCACTGGGAAATCAAGGTAGGGCACTAGGTCTCCATGGGGCAGTGAAAGCTATGTTCGTGACGGACATATGGAACGCCCATCACAATAGATTGAACAAGTTAGATATTGCAAAGGTGCAATCCACAGCTGCACAGGGAAGCCAAACCCAACACACTATGCACTATGCCCGGCCCAGGGGGAAAAGTTGTAGAGATAAAGATGCCAAACTTAGTAGCTTTCGACGAGGTGAACAAGTTGAGCACACGTGGTTTCACCAACACAACTAGAGTAATCTAGGAATATAAACACTAGCTCAGGCTACACAAACTACTACACACTTTTGCCAGAGAACGTACATGCAACACTGGCACTTATCTTAGCAACCTAGACACAGGATATGGTAAGAGGAGGAGGAGTAGAATAGAAACAAACAGGAGAGTTATGTCCACACCACACAACCGGCCAGAGAAGAAGGAAAACAGCCTCTGCGCTCCCTTATAAAATGCTGCAGGAGTGTGATGCCTAGGTGATCGTACAGCCACACCAACACAAATCTTCCCTGACCTTCATTACTAGTTACTTTAAAAATTCTAAGGTTAGCTGATACTTAGTTCAATATTATATTTAAGAGTCAACAAGCTCAGAGTCTGAATGCTTTGTGAGACACAAGATTCATCTTACATTAGACAAGGATGACGGGAATACTGCAGAACCAAGCTTTAAGGGGTCCTGCATGTAATTGTTATTGTAATTAAATATCCTTCTCACATGATCCAGTTCTATGAATTAATGTATAGTAATTATTTAGAGCTCAATTTGACCTCTGGTTTCCAACTAAGGAACCCAGGGTCATAACATACCTTATGGTGCACAATGAGTTCATTTGTACTCCATACTCATCATCAAGAAGTGTATTTTACCAGCATTGTAATATATATTAATAATAAAGGCTTAACTGGATTACAGACCCATAATCAAAATAAGTCATCACTATAATTATCATGACAAACTGCCTAGGCTCCACTTCCGCCTTCGATAAGCTGCCACCGGAGGTGCATGGATAGTTTATTGTACACCCCTGCCCCCCTGCCCGGGGAAGGGGGCATTGGAATGTGGACATGTGAACCCATCCCCCCATTCCCGTTAATAATAATAATAATAATAATAATAATAATAAAATAATAATATTTATCAAAATAATAATGGAAAAACGTACTGTAATACCCAAGTGCTTGAATGTAGGTGAAGGAAAGACCCAATAAATGTGTAAGTGTATTAAAAACAAAATTTTCGGATCTAACCTTCATCTTTCTCAATGTGTTGTTTACCATGAAATGATTATTCATTGTTCTGTAGTGAACATTGTATACAGAGCCTCAGGATATACAGCCCCACAACAGTTAACTATTTTCCAGGTACCTAATTACTGCTAGGTGAGCAGTTCATCTAGCAGGCTATGTAGCACAATCAAATAAAGGTATTATTGAAACTACACCAGTCTCCGTGGTGTAGTGACCAGTCTCCGTGGTGTAGTGGTAAGACACTCGCCTGGCGTTCCGCGAGAGCTTTGTCATGGGTTTGTATCCTGGCCGGGGAGGATTTACTGGGCGCAAATCCTTAACTGTAGTCTCTGTTTAACTCAACAGTAAAATGGGTACTTGGTTGTAAAAACTATTCTTCGCGGCGGGGATCGTATTCCAGGGACCTGCCTGGAACGCTACGCGTACTAGTGGCTGTACAAGAATGTAACAACTCTTGTATATATCTAAAAAAAAAAAAGCAGTGAGCACCTCCATTCTTATGTTCTTACTTACTTACATTTATTGAACTTTATCATCATCATTTACAGAAAGAAATTAACATAAAAATGTTGTCATTTTAATACACAAAACAGAAGTAGATATGTATGTAAATTATGATATAAACCACAATATGTTCTGTATCATTAAAAATTCGGAAACATATCATATATTTTCAAATATTTGTAATTAAAGTATTTATTTAGGAAATATATGTTTTAGTTACCCTAGTTAGCTCTGAGAACACATATTCTTGCAGCAAGAATTTCTTCCCACTAATCTGAGAGGTGCTAATGAGACCAGTCTCGACCCACTGGACAGGTCATGAACAACAATCAACTACAGCACCATCTATGTCAGAAGATATTCAAAATGTTCTTGATATCATTCAAATTGTCAATACGAAAGCAGAATACATAAGTTGAGTGATGTCAAAGGAATCATATTGACTGAACGAGCTCCATTGTAAATATTTGTGGCTTCCTGACCGTAAAGTTACCGCCGCGGTCAAGGTTAAGAGACCGGATGTACCTAGTACACAATCCACACTCGCTATTAGTTCATATAAGCTGACAACTTACCCAGATGAACAAAACTTCCTAATGATATATATATAAATTAATACAACTGAAATGTTTATATCGTGATTATATATGTATCATGTGGACATTTTTTAATGCAATTTTTTCTCCTGAAATTCGGGTTCTTTATTATGCTTCGTCTTGAGGCAAAGCCCAATACCTTACGCCATATTGATGCTCTGTCCACAGATCATTCTCTCTTTCTCAAAACATATACACTGATGGTTTCCTACACCGCCCCACCGGTGCAGCTGCAAGTGCAGTTGCCTCTACCCATCAGACAGAACTATTTGCCTTGCTTCTTACAGTAAAATGTGTACAAGTCTCCAAACTTGATGCATTAATTGTAAATGATTTTCTATCATCCTTAATTGCGCTTAACTCTCTAAGACACAAGTGTAACATGACCGTGTCTGAAGCTAAACAAAGAAAACACAACATTAGTAGTGATGGTAACAAAATCCATTTCATGTGAATTCCATCTTCGTTGGCCTCCGAAACTTTGGGATTTTTCCAGAAAATAGCTACTAAAGTTTAACTCAAGTGTGAAGATACTTCAGTTGATACTTAGATACTTTCAGTAAGTGTAAAGATCCCCAGGAGCAGGAGACAATAGCTTTATTAACTAATTTACGTACAGCATAAAGAAGGATTACAGAAACAAGAAATCGCAGTGATTAACTGCTTCTGGTAACCTTCCTCAAATGTAGATGTTGCAAGTTTCATTGAGCATGTAAGTGAGCAATAAAGAATTAAAGATACAAATTCAATGTGTGTTATAAAATATGTATATGTGACGTAAATTCATATAAGCACAGACGTTGCGGTCTTCAGAGTGGGGACAGTGTTTCCACAGACCCTTGCTCACAGTTCCTAGAAACCAGGACAATGAAACAATCGTCTGAAACTGCGGCATCTCTTGCCGAGTCCATTTTGAACAAATCATTTGCAAATTTCTTGAACGTTTGTTAAAGAATTGTCTCTGAATTTACGTATTTTTTCGCACTCCAGTACAGCAGATGATTCATAAGAAGAACAAAGTTACCTGTGTGATAATGTATTCCAAGGAACAATTTGAAGATTTCAAACAACATTTGTGTGCTGAAGGAGAGGAAAACCCTAATGTTATCGGTGTTGACAGGACTTTCAATCTTTTCCCTTGTTATTTAACAACAATTGTGTACACGAATACTACTGTAATAACAAAAGAAACATCCAGCAACTCTATATTCCCCGGACCCATGTATTTACACTGGGATGGTGAATACAAGACTTCTCATTTTTCTCCCACCTAAAAGGCAAACTCTTTTTGTTATTATTATTAATACATTAGGTACATTTAGCTACCTTAGACTATATGAAGGGGTGTACAGTGTGTCAAAAAGCTAGCTACGTGATGCTAAAAAATCCCCATCAAACAGGATGGTTAGTCATACAGAGGCATGTGATCAGTAGTCTGCACTGGGAGACGCTGGGCGCATTATGAGGATATCATGAAACAAGGATATCAGGAAAATTTAAACAGGAATTTCCTTAAGTACTTTCGTATATTAATACATCTTCAGAAAGAGTGAAGATTAATACATCTTCACTCCTTCTGAAGATGTATTAATACGAAAGTACTTAAGGAAATTCCTGTTTCAATTTTCCTCCGTGGTCTGACACTGTCACATTTTTAATCACGTTTATTTTCGTGATATACACACACACAATATATATATATATTATATATATATATATATATATATATATATATATATATATATAATATATATATATATAAAATATATATATATATATATATAATATATATATATATATAAAATATATATATATATAATATATATATATATAAAATATATATATATATATATAATATATATATATATAAAATATATATATATATATAAAATATATATATATATATAAAATATATATATATATATAAAATATATATATATATAAAATATATATATATATATATATATATATATATATATATATATATATATATATATATATATATATATATATATATTGTGTGTCAAAAAAAAAATATATATAATTTTTTTTTGACACACAATATATATATATATATATATATATATATATATATATATATATATATATATATATATATATATATATATATATATATATAATATATATATATATTTTAGATGAATAAGAAAACCAGGGATATACTGAACATCTTGTTTCAAATTCATTACTTTAAAATGCATAACGTTTCGAATACTTCTCGTATTCATCAATAAATCTAACAGAAAAAACAGAAATCACAATCAAATAACTGGTAAACAAAGAACTCATACTGAATACAATTGCCTATCAAAGAAAGGTAAATGATTACAAAACAAAACACTTAAACTTAAAGTGATCAATACAAATAAAACTTATTAACTGTCACATAAATAAAAGCTAATTCAAAAATCCATTAAATTACAAGACGAAATTTAACTACTAAAACAAACCATACTATTAAACTTACGTGAAGTGATCAACAGGAGTGTAACTTGATAACTAACACATAGATTCTAAACACTATTACAAATATTCATATAATGACTACAATTCTACAAAAAATGTATATAAAATGCAAGCAGAATAAACGACAATTATAAAGTACTAACCAAAATCTTATAAAAACTCAAATATTAAACAAATCTAAATACCAAAAAATGTATTATATATCCTAAATAAAAAGATAATACAAATGTACAATGTCAAGACTTAAAATAAATAAGAAATGGCAAAGACATGGTAAACTAAACAAAATTATAATAAAATTAACCTGCCAGAATGAACTATAAAACAAATTACAGGTCCTACTGTGCACTATACAGTGTACAATTGAACAGCCGAAAGGTTGCTATTTAACAGAGGCCACAACTCCTTTATATATAAGGATTCCATTACGCTCAAATCTGACTGGCCATTCATACATGTGTCCAGAATTTTAAATCAGATTCCAGCAGAGAATGATTAAACTCATAACAATGGTTTCTAATCTCCGAAAATGCAAGTTTAGACAATGGTAATCCAGTCCTAAAAGATACTCCCCGGTGCTCAAGTATCCTAATCTTAAAGTTCCGAATGGAACTTCCGATATATCCAGCATTACAGCTGGAACAATTATACATATATACGACATTAGAGCACAGGGGGGGGGGGGGGGGTAGGCACTTATCTTTAAATTTAAAATAAGAGCCTATGGTATTTGTGTTGACAAAAATAAATCTAAAGTCTACTTGAGGATAACAATGCTGTAGCAGTTTCCTCAAACGACTCCTTACAGAAAAACTAATATTGCCATAAAATGGTAATTTTATATATTTAATATCCCTTTCCACTGTAGTAATCCTACACGATGGGTGAAACTTCTTATTTAAGAAATTCCTTATAAAAGTATAAACCATATGCAAAGGATAACCATTATATGAAAAAAAAATTCACAAGAAAATTAATTTCTTGATCAAAGTTATTCCAATTTGAACATAAAACAAAGGCTCTATTCAGTAGAGTATTTATTGCATTTTTCTTAAAAAATATCAGGAACAAAAGAATTAAAATTTAAACCTAAACCAGTAAAAGTTGGTTTCCTAAAAACATTAGTGTTGAACCCATTAAGGTTATTCACTTTGACATCAAGAAATGACAATGAATTATCCACTTCACACTCTGCAGTGAAACGTATATTACTTTGTTGTGCATTAAGATACTCTCTAAATTTATCAATATGACATTGGTCCTTAAATAACAAAAAAGTGTCGTCTACATATCTCCTGTACAAGACTGGTTTAAATTCCAAAGGACATTTATCAAGCCAATTTTTTTCATGAAAACTCAAAAAAGCATTACCAAGTGCAGGACCTAAGGGAGACCCCACTGCTACTCCATCAATTTGTTTATAATATATATTATTAAACATAAAGACAGTCTTTAACCGCTAATTCTAACAACCGTCTGAACATTTTACTACAAAATCCAGACACTAAATTAGTGTCAGCAAGTAACTGATTTACACAAATATCAATGGTTTCCAACAAAGGAATATTAGTAACGAGCGATTCAACATCGAAACTCGCCATTATAGTTGGGAACTCAAAATTTAAAGAGACAGTTCCTTTACAAAATCCTGAGAATTTCTCTGAGTAAATTTATTATGCGTTAATGGTTCTAATAATGAAACCAGAAACTTTGCCAGTTTGTAATTAAAAGTGCCAATCGCTGTTAAAATAGGACGAATCGGTATACCTGTTTTATAAACTTTAGGTAACCCATATAAGATGCCTGGCTTAGAGCCAGTTGCAAGCAATTTTGTATAATCAAAAGGAAAGTCTTTCATACCACTTAAAACTCTATTTAGTTTATCCTCACATTTCAAAATATACGAAAAGGGATCTATATCAACCAACTTAAATTTAGAGGGGTCTTCTAACAACCTTTCAACCTTATTTACATAATCTAACTTGTCCAAAACCACTATACCCCTACCTTTATCTGGTCTAGTAATACAACTAGGACTGGATTACCATTGTCTAAACCAGCATTTTCGGATATTAGAAACCATTGTTATGAGTTTAATCATTCTCTGCTGGAATCTGATTTTAAAATTCTGGACACCTGTATGAATGGCCAGTCAGATTTGAGAGTAATGGAATCCTTATATATAAAGGAGCTGTGGCCTCTGTTAAATAGCAACCTTTCGGCTGTTCAATTGTACACTGTATAGTGCACAGTAGGACCTGTAATTTGTTTTATAGTTCATTCTGGCAGGGTAATTTTATTATAATTTTGTTTAGTTTACCATGTCTTTGCCATTTCTTACTTATTTTAAGTCTTGACATTGTACATTTGTATAAACCTTTTAT
Organism: Procambarus clarkii; assembly: GCF_040958095.1. NCBI lineage: Eukaryota > Metazoa > Arthropoda > Malacostraca > Decapoda > Cambaridae > Procambarus > Procambarus clarkii. Next base: position 3,006,825 of record NC_091236.1, on the reverse strand, counting down.
TTAGGATATATAATACATTTTTTGGTATTTAGATTTGTTTAATATTTGAGTTTTTATAAGATTTTGGTTAGTACTTTTTAATTGTCGTTTATTCTGCTTGCATTTTATATACATTTTTTGTAGAATTGTAGTCATTATATGAATATTTGTAATAGTGTTTAGAATCTATGTGTTAGTTATCAAGTTATGCTCCTGTTAATCACTTCACGTAAGTTTAATAGTATGGTTTGTCTTAGTAGTTATAAAATTCGTTTTGTAATTTAATGGATTTTTGAATTAGCTTTTATTTATGTGACAGTTAATAAGTTTTATTTGTCTTGATCACTTTAAGTAAGTTTAAGTGTTTTGTTTTTTAATCATTTACCTTTCTTTGATAGGCAATTGTATTCAGTATGAGTTCTTTGTTTACCAGTTATTTGATTGTGATTTCTGTTTTTTTCTTTTAGATCTGATAATGAATACGAGAAGTATTCGAAACGTTATGCATTTTAAAGTAAAGAATCTGAAACAAGATGTTCAGTATATCCCTGGTTTTCCTATTCATCTTAAAATAAAGATTCCCGAAGGAAACATCGATCATAAATATTTTATTTAAACGATTCGGAAGACCTGTAGTTACTTTATACAGAAGAATAGAAAAAGTGAATTTCGCAGTTAAGAAGGCTCACTTGGATTTGGAATTTCTACAAACCTGTAAGGTGCATCGTTTGGTCCCAAGATTCCTTAAGTTTAAAGTGTATTACGACAAATTTGCGTTAACAAGTGAATATAATTCTTGGTTATTAAAATTGGTGGACTTTGAAATTTCTGAAAAGCAGAAACGGGTAAATAAGTTGAGAAGTGAATTGCATGTGAACTTGGAGAAATTCAAGATCTTGGTTTCCTGGGTTGATTTTGCATCCTTAAAAATGTAAATATGAAAATTATAATGATAAAAGGGTTGAAAAATGTAAACTTATTTACGGGAAGAAAATGCGGAACTTGGGTATACCTTCATTTAATTCGGTGGACCCTGATAAGGTGGTTTTTAATTTTTCAAAGAGAATTTTGTCTCCTATCGAGAAAGAACTTCTCTCTCTATGGTTAGACTTCAGCTTGATGTGTAAAAATACAAAATTTGTTAATCATTTTTTAGGTTTTGAGCGGTTATGTAATACATTGAAAATTTGCACCCTAAGGACTGGTACAAATTATAGTTGGACCAATATCATCAGTACCGTTTCTTCCTTAGCACATGAAGTCTTTAATGACTTCGATAAATATAAATCTACATTCCCTCCATTTGATAAAAGGAAATTAGACTGTATTAATGGCTTAAAGAATGATAGGAGTATTTGTATTACTAGACCAGATAAAGGTAGGGGTATAGTGGTTTTGGACAAGTTAGATTATGTAAATAAGGTTGAAAGGTTGTTAGAAGGCCCCTCTAAATTTAAGTTGGTTGATATAGACCCCTTTTCGTATATTTTGAAATGTGAGGATAAACTAAATAGAGTTTTAAGAGGTATGAAAGACTTTCCTTTTGATTATACAAAATTGCTTGCAACTGGCTCTAAGCCAGGCATCTTATATGGGTTACCTAAAGTTCATAAAACAGGTATACCTATTCGTCCTATTTTAACAGCGATTGGCATTTTTAATTACAAACTGGCAAAGTTTCTGGTTCCATTATTAGAACCATTAACGCATAATGAATTTACTCTGAGAAATTCTCAGGATTTTGTAAAGGAACTTTCCTCTTTAAATTTTGAATTCCCAACTATAATGGCGAGTTTCGATGTTGAATCACTCTTTACTAATATTCCTTTGTTGGAAATCATTGATATTTATGTCTTAATCAGTTACTTGCTGACACTGATTTAGTGTCTGGATTTTGTAGTAAAATGTTCAAACGGTTGTTAGAATTAGCGGTTAAAGACTGTCTTTATGTTTAATAATATATATTTTATAAACAAATTGATGGAGTAGCAGTGGGGTCTCCCTTAGGTCCTGCACTTGGTAATGCTTTTTTGAGTTTTCATGAAAAAAATTGGCTTGATAAATGTCCTTTGGAATTTAAACCAGTCTTGTACAGGAGATATGTAGACGACACTTTTTTGTTATTTAAGGACCAATGTCATATTGATAAATTTAGAGAGTATCTTAATGCACAACAAAGTAATATACGTTTCACTGCAGAGTGTGAAGTGGATAATTCATTGTCATTTCTTGATGTCAAAGTGAATAACCTTAATGGGTTCAACACTAATGTTTTTAGGAAACCAACTTTTACTGGTTTAGGTTTAAATTTTAATTCTTTTGTTCCTGATATTTTTAAGAAAAATGCAATAAATACTCTACTGAATAGAGCCTTTGTTTTATGTTCAAATTGGAATAACTTTGATCAAGAAATTAATTTTCTTGTGAATTTTTTTTTCATATAATGGTTATCCTTTGCATATGGTTTATACTTTTATAAGGAATTTCTTAAATAAGAAGTTTCACCCATCGTGTAGGATTACTACAGTGGAAAGGGATATTAAATATATAAAATTACCATTTTATGGCAATATTAGTTTTTCTGTAAGGAGTCGTTTGAGGAAACTGCTACAGCATTGTTATCCTCAAGTAGACTTTAGATTTATTTTTGTCAACACAAATACCATAGGCTCTTATTTTAAATTTAAAGATAAGTGCCTACCCCCCCCCCCCCCTGTGCCCTAATGTCGTATATATGTATAATTGTTCCAGCTGCAATGCTGGATATATCGGAAGTTCCATTCGGAACTTTAAGATTAGGATACTTGAGCACCGGGGAGTATCTTTTAGGACTGGATTACCATTGTCTGAACTTGCATTTTCGGAGATTTGAAACCATTGTTATGAGTTTAATCATTCTCTGCTGGAATCTGATTTTAAAATTCTGGACACTTGTATGAATGGCCAGTCAGATTTGAGAGTAATGGAATCCTTATATATAAAGGAGCTGTGGCCTCTGTTAAATAGCAACCTTTCGGCTGTTCAATTGTACACTGTATAGTGCACAGTAGGACCTGTAATTTGTTTTATAGTTCATTCTGGCAGGTTAATTTTATTATAATTTTGTTTAGTTTACCATGTCTTTGCCATTTCATATTTATTTTAAGTCTTGGCATTCGTATGATCTTTTTATTTAGGATATATAATAAATTTTTTTGGTATTTAGATTTGTTTAATATTTGAGTTTTTATAAGATTTTGGTTAGTACTTTATAATTGTCGTTTATTCTGCTTGCATTTTATATACATTTTTTGTAGAATTGTAGTCATTATATGAATATTTGTAATAGTGTTTAGAATCTATGTGTTAGTTATCAAGTTACACTCCTGTTGATCACTTCACGTAAGTTTAATAGTAATGGTTTGTTTTAGTAGTTATAAAATTCGTCTTGTAATTTAATGGATTTTTGAATTAGCTTCTATCTATGTGACAGTTAATAAGTTTTATTTGTATTGATCACTTTAAGTAAGCTTAAGTGTTTAGTTTTTTAATCATTTACCTTTCTTTGATAGGCAATTGTATTCAGTATAAGTTCTTTGTTTACCAGTTATTTGATTGTGATTTCTGTTTTTTCTTTTAGATCTGATGATGAATACGAGAAGTATTCGAAACGTTATGCATTTTGAAGTAAAGAATTTGAAACAAGATGTTCAGTATATCCCTGGTTTTTCTATTCAACCTAAAATTGATTCCCGAAGGGAACATAGATCATTATATATATATATATATATATATATATATATATATATATATATATATATATATATATAGTGACGATAATCTCTTCCAAGAGAGATTGAGCCTACTCTTCCCTACATCATCCACGTCATATTACAAGTACAAGATACTATATTGAAGATACGTCCACCAGTATCGTCAAACGTTTTGCCCAGGAAGCAAAGCGTACCTTGCACCACCAGACACGCCGGCTCCTCCACCCGCCTTCAATGAGCAAACTACCCATTCTCCGCCTGCCTGCTCCTGATTGGCTGGTGCATCGCCGACCGCACCTGCACCTGCACTCACGCCTACTACCTGAGTCGACGTCTGGGCCAGCACATGCCGTACTCCTCAGAATATCTGTGTGCTCTTAGGAGTTGACATCTCTCTCTGGTAGACAAAGCCCTGGCTGTCGTGTACTAAGGAAGGTCGCAGCTTAAGGCAGTATTCTCAGCACCTGATATTATTATTATTATTGTTTTGCACTTCAGTTTATATTAGAGTAAAGTTCACAGCTATTAAATATTCATGTTGTTTTGTTTGTTGACTTGTTTTGAATTTTACGTAAGCCAAGGGATTGTCTTTGTTCATATCTTGTTTTCTAGAGTAATTAAAATTTCATTGTTTATACTTTGTGTGTCTTCCCATTACCTTACCACAGACAAACAGGCAAGCAGTCTCTTTTCTTCTGTAAATGTGACAAGGCATTGCCCCCTGCCCTTCAGGAAAGCCGAACATCAACACTCAAACATTTTACCGTCACAATATATATATATATATATATATATATATATATATATATATATATATATATATATATATATATATATATATATATATATTCCCTCCAATGCGTTATGTGTGGTTTCCTCCGAGGCTATGGGTCCCCCTTCTTCCAGCCAGAGGTGGTACTCCCTTCCCTATATATATAAAAATAAATATATATATATATATAGGAGGGGTACCACCTCTGGTGCAAGTGTAGGGAGCCATAGCCTCGGAGAAGAAAATAAAGAGTACTCAGAGAAGACCTTGTGGATCCTCACTGAACACTTTGATATTTTCTTCTCCTACCACCCCTATTCTTTTGTTAAGTGTGTATATTTATCTAACTTTATTTGAAAATGTCATTACACAAAAAAAGTTACAATATTGATTACATGCAGGGTACAAGGCTGCTTGTCACAAGTTGAAAAGCTCCTCCAGCTCCTCAGATGGCGGGCAGGAACCGTGGATGCAGTGAGCATTTCCTCTCTGGATTGCCACACTAAGGCGCTGAAAAAGAAAACTGGCAGCTCTAGGGTCTCTAGTTGTTTCGATTAGCTTAGACCCCAGCTCTTTCAAAAAGCTAGCAGCACTTTTACCCCAGGCACCAAGTGTCTCTGAGGCAATGGGGACAAAATTGTAGTGGTGCTCAAGGTCTCTGTATTTACGTGACTTGGCCGCTTCCCGGTGATTGGCAGCTCCTCCTGCTTGTGTAGCACTGAAGTCAACATAGGTATTGGCTAAAGTTGAAACGCAAGTGTAGTCCCACACCAACTGTCTACCATTCTTCCAGGGGTTCACCGTAATTCCGTCTGGGCGACCGACAGGCTCATCAGAGTTGCGGGACATTAGGTAACGGGGCTCTCTCTCTGCTGGACAACCGGCTGTGGTAAGTCTTCTCTTAATAATGTCATTAACCTCACCATGTTTTGCATGCCATCCTCCCGTCCTTTGGCAAAGAAGGCCATGCCGTCCATATCTGTCGGCCTCTGCCTCGCCGCAAATACACCTGTATTCGGTGTGGATTGGGGCAGCGAGGCGGAGAGCCACGGCAATTCGGAGGGCCTGCGGTGTGAGACGGGTGCCGGTTGCTGACATTGGGGTTGCTAATAGGAAATCACCTGCATGGGGAGCTGCTACAGCTCTAAGTCGGGCAGTGTCATGTGGTGTTGTCGCAGCTTCTAGCAAAGTTGCAGCTTCTTGGTCGGCAATGGGGCGATCCCAGCTGGATTGCTTATGGGCTTCAGAAGGTGGTGGTTGGGGTGCTGGTCCTGCGAGAGAGACCCATTTGGTTGTGCAGTCTGTGAAGCTGGGATCATGCACCCCTGCCTGTTGAACTAAGTGCTCAGGTAGGATTTCCTTCACCAAGTTGTCAGACCCCACTGAAGAGGACAGGAACGCTGGTACAGCAATTTGTGTTGCTGTGCGCACGCCAAGGCCCCCGAGTCTGACAGGAAGGGAGGCCTGTTTCCACTGTGAGTCGCTGAGGGAAAGATTGAGGGCTTTTTCCAGTGTTGATTTCAGCAAGCTGTCGTACTCTTCTAATTTAATATTGTTGAAAGATGGCGAACATCTTAGTAGGTCAGCCTGGGGAGGGACAAGCATCTGGTGATGAGGTAAAGTGCATCATGAGCATCGATGTCTTCAATCCTCTCGTTCATCCTCTTCAGGTCAGCGATCTTCTTATCGAGGACCCCGTCAATGGCATTTCTTCCAAGAGGAGCACCTAGGAGTGTGCTGTCCTCAGGGTTGGTTGTATGAATGTCAGGCAAAACAACCTTTATTTGGTCTATTATGTGCTGGTTGGTGGAGGTTATTTCGCACTTGGAAGGGTTCAGGGTGAGGCCTAGGCTTGCTCCTTGCTCCTGGATTATTCTTATGTCGTCCAAGAGTGAGGCTGGGGAGCCGGCTAGAGTACCATCATCCAAAAACCAAATGTTGAGCTCACTGGACAGGTTATCGGTGACTTCCTTGATAACTAGGCAGAACAGAAAAGGAGCAAGGGGGTCACCTTGTTGGACACCTTCTTGTGATTCAATTTCATGTTCCCCAAAAAGCAGAGTTAGATTCTTGCTGTAGCATGAGTTTACAAACGGGTAGAGGGAAGGAAAAAGGCGATGAACTGCACTGAGTACTGCATCCCTTCTAACCAGATTGAAAGCATTTTTGAAGTCCAGCTTTATCAGGGCTTTTTCATTCGTAATGTTGGCAATGTAGGCTCTAGCTGCATGAGCCGCTGCCTCACACCCTTGGGGAATGCCAAACCCAAGCTGTTTTGGCTTCAACATGTCGGCTGCTGCCTGACTAACTGCTCTAGCAGCAGCCTTAGCGACGAGACGCCGGAGTGAATTGCCCACAGCTATCGGTCTGATTCCTCCATCTTTTTTCCTCAGGGCACAGAGGGTAGCGCCAAAAAAGAGAGGCCGTATGGTCTCTGGTATGTTGCCAGCTAGACATGTGTTGGCGAATCTAGTTGGTTCCACCAGGAGGCCCTGTGCAATGTCTCCCAGTGTAGGGTTGAGCATTTGTTTGATGTGGTTGGGTCGTAGTCCTGTGAACCCACCTGCTGATCCTGGTGGGAAGGATAAAGCTGCTTTGTGCACCATGGATTCGAGCACACACAGGGGTTCTGCTCTGGTGACACCGACTAGGGGGACACTGTCGTCACGAGGAGCTCTGGGTGGGTGTTTTTCCCTCAGGGCTTGTGCTGTATTGGCATCCCTGGTGGCAACTGTGTCTTCACTGGTGATGACTCTGATCGCCCCTATTGTGTTGCCTTCTTCTATTTTCTTGCTGACTGTTGCTCTGATTTTGGATGCCTCGGTTCTGCTGTTGATACCTTTCCTGCGGTGGGTGTTTTTGGCACGGGTGGGGAGGGGTGCCTGGTTGTCCTCTCTAGGAAAACTATTTATAGCCATAATGACCGACGAAGCTAGTGATTTGTCTCTCCTTGCAGGGACAGCTAGGCATATGTTTCCAAACAGGAGAAGGTTGTGCCATGTTTGGATAGTTCCGGGGGAGTCATTGACCTTTTTCAAGAGGCTGGATAGTTTGGCTGCTGCCTGGGGCCGGGCAGCTTTGGGGATGTGCTGCAAGGTTCCAACCGATGTTGCTTTGATGGCTTCTAGTAGATTCTCAGTCGAAATGAAGCTGTTGGAGGTGTTTTCCCTGACTGCTGGAGTGGGGCCTTGATTGATACCCTCTTTGGGAGGGCGCCACATACCAGGACAATCAATTCATGAAAACTAATATATATATATATATATATATATATATATATATATATATATATATATATATATATATATATATATGTCGTACCTAGTAGCCAGAACGCACTTCTCAGCATACTATGCAAGGCCCGATTTGCCTAATAAGCCAAGTTTTCCTGAATTAATATATTTTCTCTAATTTTTTTCTTATCAAATGATAAAGCTACCCATTTCATTATGTATGAGGTCAATTTTTTTTATTGGAGTTAAAATTAACGTAGATATATGACCGAACCTAACCAACCCTACCTAACCTAACCTAACCTATCTTTATAGGTTAGGATAGGTTAGGTAGCTAAAAAAGT